>NC_089753.1:36816412-37121412 GCF_040412425.1 Macrobrachium rosenbergii | reverse complement strand
GAGGGGGTGGCTGACGTCTACCGATAACAAAAATAAAGAAAATACCCGATAAAATAAGAAAACGAATGGAATCAGTAATGGTCCACACGAGGTAATTAACCGCATGACTTGTACGGACAACAACTCCGTACTGAACAGTCTCTGGTTAAATTCTCTGCTATTGCACTCCCAGATTCATGCTGCAAGTTCTGAGATGTTTTACGTTTTCTCTTCCGCTGTCAGTAGATAACTTCGTATAGGAAAATTTTCATCTTTATTAACTATATATTCTCGCTCCCTGTCCCATCCCACAGGCAAACAAACAAACAAGAACGTACACGAACGCATGTGCAAACACAAACACCACAAGTTGTATATATATATATATATATATATATATATATATATATATATATATATAATATATATATATATATATATATATATATATATGTGTGTGTGTGTGTGTGTGTGTGTGTGTGTGTGTGTGTGTGTGTGTGTGTGTGTATTTCGCGAAACTCTCCTTACATGCATCAAAGACATGTGTTTTCAAAGCGGCTATATAATTAAAGCACTTAAAGACTCAGACCTGATACTGAATACACTGGCATTAAATCTTTATTTCCCATTAGATCGTGATGTGTCGAAAGTTTAAGGATTATGAAACAACTAATAACAACTAATATAGATACCAGAAGTGTCTTTGAAAAAGATATTCCAAAGAAACCGTCGGCCATTTCATGTTTTGATTGTTTATATTGTTCATGCAGGTATATAGTGATCTGTTAGTTTTACATCTTTATTTGTAACTTATCATTCCTTTGCTTTCTTTTCATTTTCACATTTAAACATCTTATGCAGAGAAAACTTGCTTTGTAAGACAATGTGTGTGTGTAACATAATATATATATATATATATATATATATATATATATATATATATATATATATATATATATATATATATATATATATATATATATATATATAATATATATATATATATATATATATATATATATAGATAGAGAGAGAGAGAGAGAGAGAGAGAGAGAGAGAGAGAGAGAGAGAGAGAGAGAGAGCCTATTTTCTTTCCTAAGTATTTATCAAAACTCTTTTATACACCTTTCAATTCATTCACATTTGTTGGGTTGCAATTTACCATCTACTCTACAGTTGGTTGGCCTTAATCCATCAATGGCCCGTAAGGGGAAAGTATTTAATATTTACAATGTGCTCCGGATGCAAGAGCCCGTGCTGGCATAAGGCCAAATTAATTATCAACAACTACGACAATTTGCTGAGGTCAGTGACCCCACCCCCGACAATTCGCTCAATCTTTGTCACTTCCGCGACTATAACCCATCTACCTACTCCTATTTGCTTTATTGCTAGTCACCTAGCTTTAATCTTGTTTAATTTTTTATACCAGAAATTGTGTAGCCTCCAGAACGAGCAATTTCCACAGCATTTCACAAATACCAGAATCCTTAATGAAATAGCAAAGTCGAGCCGATTCCACAACTGCAGTTAGTGTTGATAAAAACAGTAAGAATCCCACACTGAGAGGGAAATTGCACGGAAATTAGGCCGCAAATAATGTCTAAAACATTCTCATATCTCGTGTATAACAAACAGTTTAGGTGTAATAGGCTCTCTCTCCCTCTCTCTGTACGTACACAAACACACACACACACACACACACACACACACACATATATATATATATATATATATATATATATATATATATATATATATAATTTGGGCTAGCTCTGGAGGAAGAACACGAAAGATTACAAAACATTAGCTGTTGCATATAACTAAACAGCAGGCACATCATAAACAACAGTACTGTATATGCATACACACACAAAATCAGCAAGTTCTGAAAAGATGACCAGAGTCCTTTTCAACAATTTACTCGACACCATTCATATACGATATAAAAATTCAAAGAAAACGTTAAATAACATTCAAACATCCAAAAAACGCCAGAAGCATTTATCGCTGGATGTTCACTCTTGAATCACATCCTGCGTAAGAGTTCTCAAAACAAACAAACAAACGATAAACGCAAAAGCCAACGTTTCCTGTAACACTTAGACGAACACCTGCTCCTGCTATACAGAAGATACCGGTAAAGTAGTCTACCTTTATAGCTTATTCCACAGTGTCCTGTAGATTGAAACAAGACCCGCAACTACAGCTAGCCTGTGCATCAAGAAACCGCAAAACTCATAAATATCCAGGTTACAGGCGTATTTAAAAAAGATCCTAAAAGGAAATTATTTTTGCAATGTGCGATGTCCATGAAGTGCTGGTTTGCGTTCAATCTAACGAGGTCCAAAGTTCATTGTACAAATCAATAATGTGGCGGGAGCGAGAACCAACTAAAGTTGGGGGGAAAGTGAAGATAATCGATGAGAGAGATCGGACTAACTTTTATAGAAAGTCGAACATTCACGTGGTCCTAAAAAATACGTATGTAGTGGCTGGTAGCATATTGCACAAGAGAATAAAATATACAATATCTAAAGTCTACCATACACAGGGACTCATCAGTCTAAAAATCGAGAAAAAAACTTTCTAAGCGAGCGATTATTACTTAAACTAAACATGAAACTAAAGTTTGTCTGCTTGAAAGGCAGTAACTTGACACTTAATTAACAGATGCACGAAAGGAATCAAATCTGCAATATCATATGGGACTAAAACAACGACGCATGTGACAGTTGTTTCTCAACGCTAACATGAATGTCTTGACAGTTCGGCTTTACTCAACGCATCATCGTACGGCAGCCACTCCTAAGCACACGAAACCGTTGCCAGGACTTCGAGTAAACATTGGGATGCAATGGGATATCCTGCTATGCAACAAATCCGAGTTTATACAGATCATCTACTCACATCACTAACAGCAAAGGATTCGGATACAATGAAAACAGCCCTCAAATTACGAACATAAATAATAAATTCGCTCCTTTAGTGCCGAGCCACCGTTCAGTTCTATTTTTGCTGTGAACCTACAATCACACCTCCTACACTATATGTTCCTGTTACGGTTTCTCTCCTTATGATTAGGCCTGTTCATTAAAATTATGAGCTTGCGCCGATAACAAATAATCGATTATGGAATTAAGGTTACTGGCTAGAGATCTCTCCTGTATACTAATCTTGCGAACAGGCCTAACAGACCATTAAGTCCGCATTTTATCTCGAGTTCGCAATACCTTTACCTGACGATGGCGCAAAAATGAAAACATTGGTCCTAAAATCAATATGCGCCTATTTTACGAAAGACAGTCGAGAATACAAGGAGACTGAGCCATAGCAGTTAATGGCAATCCAATAGGCCCACTACTTTGAGGTAATACTTACGAATGCAGACAGCAGCCAAGAGTCTTGCAGAATCATCTGGAGGATCGCAGTCAGGGAAGAAGGGCTTCATGATGTAGACGCTGAAGGTGAGAGCCACGATGGTTTGCGAACACGGTCTCACGATGAGGCACTCCACCCACAGCCTCATGAAGGCAAGGAAGGGACCGAATGTAACCATGATGTAGGCGTAGTCAGCGCCCGTCTTTTGGATCATGCAACCGAGTTCGGCATAGCAGTAGGCACCGACCATGGAGAAAAGACCGCTGATGATCCATACTATTAAAGACATGCCAACACTGCCTGTATCTTTCAAGACTCCCGTCGGGGAGATGAAAATGCCAGACCCAATGATAGACCCCACGATCACGGTGATGCCGTTCAGCAGGGTCATCTTGGGCTTGAGCCCCACCACCTCGGTGTCATCCTTGACCTCCTCGGCTTCCTTCGTGGGGACCTCCTTGTATTCTTGCTTAGCCTCAGTCATGGTGACGACCGGAGACGGGCGACCTGACCGAACACGACGATGGCTACTCACAGACTGAGGATGGCCTGACTCTCGCGCTCGGCTCGCTAGAGGTGCTTGCGACAAGGGCACTCGTCCCCAGCCCCCCCCCCCGGGATAATACAACATCCACCATGCGCCCACAATGGCATCCCCTCCACCCTCCCCAAAGGCCCCAACCCCAGATTTCCTCCCATCCATTCACCCCTCCCCATCCCTAGAGCCATCAACTCCCCATCCAGGGAGGCCGTTCCTCCCTCCCCCTGATTACTATTCCCCCATTCCCCCTATATCCCGGGATCCCTCTCCAACAAAGGTTTAGTGTAGTGAATCCCCATCACCCCCTACCCTCCAACAAACTCTCTTCAGCAATCCCCTCCCCCTACCCTTTCCCTCACTTTCTCTGCAGACTGGACGGAGAAAAGACGGTGCACGTGCACAATGGGCAAACGTGCAACATCATAGATCTCAAATATTGCTTTTCTATAAGTTTTATTTATTTATTTTTGCCTACGATGTCGATGTATTGATTTTATCAATACTCACAAATAAGTATCGTTATGACAAAATAACTGCGTCTCAGCTTTCACTGGAACTTTTGCGGCCTATGTTATTTCACAATACTGAGGATACAGACACTTTCTTTGGCCTGGACAGAATCAACAACCTTAGTACTATGCTCAATCAAAATACATTTCAATCCATTAATGGCCTTACACTGACCATTATCTTGTATATTATGGTTAATAATAATAATAATAATAACAATAATAATAATAATAATAATAATAATAATAATTAAAGAAAACATTCACGCTAACCTTTACAACTCGAACCAATTCATACGACAGGAACCTGAAGTGAACTGTGCTAAAATCTTACTTATTCAAGGAATTCCTGATCTCTAGCCAAACAAATGAATAAAATCTATCTAACGTACGTTTCTAGGTTTCTGTAACAGCCTTTAAAAAGAACTTGGCCGTTAAACTAATAAAGATTGCGAGCAAGGAGCAATAGTTATGTGAAACATGTTGCATGACCATGATGCAAAGATTTATCGGCAACCAATAAACTGACTTTTTGGTAAATAAAGGAAAACTTCATATTTTCCTCCCTCTTACGGATAATTTTAGGCATAAGACACAAGTTGTGTTGAGCTGGTTTTAAATATTACAGATACGAAAGGAAAGATTTTTTTGCACACGAGCATTACTGCCAATGAATTTTCGAATAATTCACGCTAATTAGGACAATAACACGAGTAATAACATAAAATGAAAACTCGGCAAGGACTTCTATTATATAAAGGAGGAATAACAATGAAAAATCATTCAAAGTCCAAACATTCTACGGGATATGCACGCCGCATTTAACTAACACCTTCCTTCAAAGTTCAACCCCTGTTAGTTTTCCTCCGGTTCAAAAGTACTCGTCAAAGGACATGCACTGTAATAGCCACGTTATTAGCCTGTTTATTTACCCAATTTACGATTAAGCTTAATATAATGCCCATTTTATTAGCCACTTTACCATTATTATTATTATATTTGATATCATCATTTTCTCGTGATCTTAAATGGAAAAAGAAAGTCCGCAGTAGTATGCATGTACGAGTATATTGCTATATACAGTGATAAAGAGAGCGGGTGGAGAGGTGTTGGGAAAGACACCTGGAAAGAAACCTCCGGACGATAAGGAAGCCTGGTGGTGGAATGATGAAGTGAAAGAGAGGGTGAAAGCCAAAAAGATGTAAAAAAAAAATATATGGGAAAAGTATGGACAGCAAAAGGAACAGGAGAGGTACCAAAGACATAAGAAAAAGCAGAGAAGGCAGTTGCATACGAAAAGGTAAGAGCATTAGATGACATGTACGAAGAGCTGGAAACACCTGAGCGGGAGAGAAAAATTCACAGAATTGCAAAGTCGAGGGACAAGAACACCAAAGACTACTCCCGTATAAAACAGGTCAAGGATGAGAATGGAGTAGTTTTATGCAACGAGGATAAGATAAAGAAGAGGTGGCAAGAATACTGTGAACACCTGTTAAATGAAGAAAATTCTTTGAAGATGGATTCCGGAACCTTGGTATGACACATGATTTTAGCAGGAAGGAAGTAAAGAAGGCACTAAAGAAAATGAAAAGTGGTAAAGCAATAGGACCAGATGGAATTCCTGCAGAGGTGTGGAAAAGCCTGGGAGAAGAAGGAATAGACATGCTGTGGGACGTAGCAAAGAAAATACACAATCAGGAAAAAATACCAAAAGAATGGAGAGAAACTTGAAAGCTTTATTGTGCCCATCTATAAAGAGAAGGGTGAGATCCAGGATTGCGCAAACTACAGGGGAATAGTTAATGTCTCACACCATGAAAATCCGGGAAAGAATAATGGATCAAAGAATTAAAGATGAAACCTCTGTAGGTGAAGAACAGTTTGGTTTCATGCCAGAAAGAGGAACGACAGATGCAGTGTTTGTCCTCCGACAGATGATGGAAAACACCGGGAAAAGCAGAAAGGACTGCACAGTATTCATAGAAATGGAAAAGGCATATGGTAGTGTCCCACGCCAAGAGGTTTGGAGGTGTATGGGAGTAAAGGGAACACCGGAGAAGTATGTGAAGTTGGTCCAAGATATGCATGAAGGAGCAAAAACGCAGTTTACGATTACTTCCATTATTTCACCCTGCACTCTCATTCCTGTTACTATATAAAGGATCAAACCAGAATAATGACCCCAGAATTTAGCATTATACTTCTAATCACACCAAGGCTCTGGGTAAGTGAAGGGCTTTCCAAATTTGTCCCTACAACGCCGGTCAAGTTCACCGTTAACATTTCTGTAAATGATAATGCATTAAATGAAAGGGGCTCATAAACAAAAAATGAATATATAAATAAATAAACAGGTAATCGAATACAAGGGCGTATTTACCAATAAATGGCCTACGCGGCGACAAAACAGTTCGGGTGTGGCTCTCAATGGTTTTGCTCTAGTAAACGCGTGATAAGCTAATCATTGACAGATTTGACGCATCCATCAAAGACATAATGAGCCCAGTCACTTTTGACCTTTAACAATAACCAGTACTCACCATCTTACAGCCTCTCTAGAATTTGTGGAGAATTCTGGAATCTAATCGTTCTTCCACTAGCCTATCTTGGATATCACGGTGGATCAACTTTTTTAACAAGAGGTTCCATATATGCGGGGGTCACCATCACTGCACTTGGCAACAGGCTATGGTTGACGGTGGTTCGTTTAGAATTAGCTGGCTTATGCCAACACTGGCCTTCACTAGAAGTTACGCATGTTGTGGAAAGGGGCAGAAGCCACTTTGGGGTATCCCAGTGGACTTTGCCTAACCAAGGAGACGATAGCATTGCCACCGTGATCACAGACTTCACAGTGTAACAACCTTCCGAAATTCCGAAACGCCACCTTTTGAGGGGTTGACATTTTATTTAAGCACTTGACTTACCTTTATCCTATTAAGCCCTGCAGAGTAAACAAAACCTTTTAAAATTAATAATAGTTTCAGTTCATATTGTATTGGTTGTTGCTTACACTTTTCGTTTATAATGTAGGAATTGTTAAATCAAAAGGGGTCAATGTGACATAAAGAGTTCAGATTTTTGTGCTGGATCAGCCTTTGTCTATTTTGGGTGATTCCAGACAGTAATATTTGTTTTATATAATGCTTTGTGTTGTTTATATTTTCGGTGTAAATGAAAGGAAGCTAATTTTTTCGTAACTGTGGTTTTGTAGGGCCTATCATGAATCATCTGATAAATTTTTCCTTTCCAGAGGGTGCAGTAAACGTAGTGCGAGCAAGATTTTTCCAAAATTATTAATTAAAATTGAAACCTTTGAATCTCGGCTTCTTGGCAATATTACAGTCTATGGGTCCAAATTCACCGTTCCCTTGAGTGTGTCTGGTTAAGTTTTCTTTCCTATTTTCAATTTCTTCTTTTGACAGATCTGCAAACAGAAGTGTGTTTGCTTACAAAAGCAAAGATTATAAAAAGGGGGGGGGGGGATAAGCTCTGCACCTCACGCGAATAGTGTAGTCTGCCTGCAGCTGAGTTTTCCAAATCACCATTTAGATACCAAGAACCAGTCGGGGACTTGGCACGGGCTCTTGCTCTTCAGCAGCCACTTTTTGATAAAATGCAGTTTATCTGCTTACAGAAGCAGAGATATACGATTTTCTCAGAATTCTATGGGTCCGTATCCCCTAAGATATGATTTTGTTTAACGTTCCCCCTTCATTCCTATGTTTTTTTTTTTCTTTTTTACAATCTATGCGTCTTTAAGCAGATGAACTTCATTTTTTTTATTGTTTTCCATGATTCAATAAATATTTGATTCAGTAAATATTTGATAAATCTGTGCTGATCTTTACTTACGCAATGCAGTGAATTTGGACCCCAAACTGTAAGATTTACCGGCTTCTTGGTCAAACTGCTCGAATGGTTTGGATGGCCCCAAATTTGCACGGAAGATCTTTGTGATATACTAAATGAGGGCCTTCACATTTTGATATGAAGTTTAAGATTGATGAATAAATTGTGAGAAGTCCACTTTGGTAAAGATATCATGATCCCTTCTGACCTTTGGCGAAGATAACTTATAGCAGAGCTCAGGTATGTAATTTAGGCCTATCTCTGCTCCATGAGCTAGGCCTATGGTAGGATACTATCTTAAAAACTGTCCATAAGTACCAACATTATTTTTCCATTGGTGTTGTGACTGTCAAGTTAACTGCGGAAATTTTTTTTCTGTTGACCTTTCATTGTTAATTAATGTATAATTACCGAGATAGCTAACTGGTGTATGGTGTAGCCTAATCATAATTTTAAATTTACCAGCATTTGACGTAATATTTTTAACATGTAGGCAGAGAAATTTAGTATACAGTAGATCAAGTATATTTAGCCCAACAGAAAAATGTGTTTAGGTTTTTAATTCTTGTAAAACTTTGTCACAAACAAACAAAAGGTGTGTTCACACCAATAAATGCTTGTGAAACAACATATTTTCATTAATGTAGCCTAGATGTTTATACATTATTACTGTGTTAATTTTGATAAACACCTCAGATGATCTCAGTATCATCACCATCAAACCCTCTAATATGTTATAAAAATATATACAGAATATTTTAAATAAATGCATTTAATGACATTCTTCTAAATTATAATGTACAGTACTAAATTTTGTCGTATACGGGCAAAACAATTATAGTTGCAGTAAGCCTGTGCACATTAAGTCTTTTTCTTTTTAAGACTGCTTACAGATGTCCTATTTCTGCATCTTTTTAATTATAATGTGTTAAATTTTCTTGCATGGCCTACGAGTAAAAAAAAAGAAAAGAAAACCATACTTTCAGAGGAAGCCCATGTATTGTATGGTTATTTTTTTCTTCACACAAATTTTACATGGTAATTACATATTGGCTTCTGCCTTCATAAGTTTTCAAATCCATTTTTAAAGGTTTTAACGTGTTACTTGACTCCATACCCAGGTAGGCATGACAATAATTATTGCTGTTTATTTCTGGGTGGTATTTATTCTGATTTACTTTCATTTGTTTCAGGTTAGGTTAGACTGTATCCCAGAACATCGTAATTACAGTACGTTGTTGATTATAAGGGGTATAATTCGTGAGAATTTTAGCTTTGTTTTGTTAGATCGTTTATCATTGAGATAACCCCTTCTCAAAACCTACTGAAACAAAGGTGAAGTACTTTCAAACACATCAAAAACTGACAGAAAACATAGCTTGCATATTTATCAAATCCCAGGGAAGTCACCATGGACCCCCTTTATCCTCCACCAAAAAGGGGATACATTGCCATACATACTGTATGGCCTAATGTAGTTTGCAGCCATTTATCAAATTGCATTGAAAACTGTGCATCCCCAAGCCCTACTGGACTGGGGTGCCTTTACCCCCTCCTAACCTCCCCTTAAACTTTGCCAGATAAGGGATACATCTCTGTCCAACCTTTGGCACAGCTTTTTAGCAGACAACATTAAAACCTGACCAGGGCTTTGAATGCAAGGGGTTACATCCTAACTCAGCCTAACCAAACCTTGGACACAGCCTACCTGTATTGCAGATTTCAGTGCAGAACAGCACACGCATCTCCGTATACAAGCCTACTCTTACCTTTTTGAGGTAGATTTCTTCTGCTTCCTCTTGTCATTCTTCTGTTGGGGGATGTCTGTGATCTTTTTGTAGGTGATTAAGAGCAGTTGATCCTTATGTTGGATATACTGTAAATGAACTGGTAGGCCTAGTTAGCAAAATTTGCTGGTAGCTTAATATTTAAGAGAATTGCTTGGTCACTGAACCTACGCCTTTGCATAAATGTTGAAAGATTATAAAATTATTGTAGTACATAATGCATGTATTCATAAGTTAGCAATAAAACTATACAATAATTACTGCATCTGGAGTAATAATTATCTTACGAACTGTAATAGCCTCAACTTACATTGGTAGCTGGGATTACAAGAATTCGTCAGAAATGTAAGCCCATATGAACACACAAGATACTCTCTGAGATTCCAGTCACATCACTTGAGATCTCAATGATGCCATCCACCAAAAATTTTCCAGCAAACTTTGCTACTGATTGTTTCTTTGTTTTTTACCATTTATGAACACACTAAGATAAAGTCCAAGCATTCAACATGAAATGGCATTGAAACCAGCTTTAAACCATGAAAAATTAATTCACAGTAAACAATAAAATAAGAGTGCTGCTATGTTCATAACTGGTCGCCAGTGGACAGTACTGTACTGTACTCTGTTACAGAAAAATTTTGGGACCTCACTAAAATCTCATCTGGGTTAAAAATCATTTGTGGACTTGCAAAATTTACAGGAAATTTGCTACTTTGGATTCTTTCAATCTTTAATTTTTTGTTTTGACAGTTTATTTTTCATACAGTATTGTTTTTTCACATAGAGATCTACTGGATGATTTTAGTAATGTAAGTACTTTCTGACATGCCTTTTTGTAACATAATACTAATTATGGTGCACAGTTTATGGGCTTTTTTTTTTCAATTTGCTCCAGTTTGTATTTTATTGTGACCCTTTACAGTACCCAATCAATCCTATACACTGTACTCTTAATGTTGGGAGAGTAAACTGGGGGAGTCTATATTCTTGAATCAATTATTTCCAATAAAAATGATCACAGCATAGTGATCAAGATCAATAAGAATTATTAATTTTACACAAAGTTCTGTTTGAATAGTCTCAAAATTTATGAAAAATGAAGGGCAGGACAGTAGACCAAAGGCAACTGGTAAAATACTCTTGTATAAAAATTATGCCATAATGAAGCAATAACAAAAATAAATAAATAAATAAATTTTGCATCCTATCAAGATCTTTATAAACATAAATTTGTGATGAAAGCCACATTTAGAAAAAAATTGTGATTGATGGAATAAAAAAAAAAGAAAAACAAAACTGAAATTATGTTTGATGATTATAGGCAACTTGTAAAGAGGTACCTTGAGTAGAGCATATTACAAATTGTCAGGCCTTGTATCTGCAACAGTTTTTAAAATTGGCTTGTGTCTTGAAGTAACTGTATGTCGTGTTTAACTAACAAGTGAGGAACTAAGTCTTTGGCTGGGAGAAAAGCCAAAATATGAGATACAAACTTTTACAGTATAGGGTATAAAGCTTGGACCATAGTATTTCAAACATTGTAGAAGAATTTGTATTTAGAACATTTTACAACATCCAGGTGTTTTAGCTTTAGTTTTATGATATTCTTCAAGTTTTCTGAGGAAATTGTTATTATTTTCCACAACTGTGCTCTCTAAAAATGAGGGCCTGCTAAGTTTAAGCCCAGTGGAAAACCAGATTTGTGGGAAAACTAGAAATGATTTATAATTGACCCACTGTCAAATTCATACTCAGCTCAAAGAAAACCAAGACACATCACCTTAAATCAGGCCTATCTGTGTTTGCCATGGGGTTTATGCTCACTACTTATTTTATGCAGTTTGGGAAGTTAGTGGTGGAATTAGTCTGTCTTGAATTTGGTCGTTTGCCTTGTGACCCTGTCCTGCAGTGCAGATGTTCTTGTAATGTCACGTATTTTTAGTTTAATTTTTCCTTAAGATAACACATTTTTAAAAACTCAGGAGTTCCAAAGTAAATGTATTGTAGTTTTTGTGAATTTTTATTTTGCTATGTGCTAGAGCTTCTGAGTTTGATTTGGTCTGATCAACACCACACATTAAAATAATGATGCATTTAAACAAAAAATGCTTTAAAACAAAGCTGATTGGAGGTTCATGTGAGGTGGAAAAGATTTATTCTATGGGTTCCCCAGGTCAAGACCCCATACTGGTATATGGCTACCTTGATCTAAATCATCATCAAGACTACTTATATAATGTTATGCATAATCCACATGCATAATATTACTGTACTCTGAATTCACAAAATATAGGAGATAAACTATTTATACGATGACAAATGAAAACCTTTATTGCAAGGAGAAAATAACAATATCTGTACCTCAAAATAAAAACTGAGCTCTTTAACACAAAGGACACCAGTCTTGCCTACAGTTAGTCAATCATTCTAAACAGGCCCAAGTAGTCGTGGATTCAGTATTGAAGGACAGTTTAATGATTGGTTTTTTCCATCACTATTTTTTATTTATGAAAGTAAAGTAAAAACAAAAATACCAATCTTTTTACAGTTTAACTTGTTTCAAACATGAAATCATCAGTCTGTGACCAAAAACAGCATCTATTCCGGGCACCTGTAGGTCAGGTGTAAATTGCATTGCAACCTGTAACATTCTTGAACACTACTATTACATATCACTAAAATCTCATGAAGTATGACTGACGTTTTTGTGTGCTTCAACACAATCTCGGCCGCTCCACACTGTTCAAACAAAGACAGCAGTTTGCCAACAGTGTAGCACATGCATGGGCACATCCTCAGGGTCTTCAGCAGCACTAAGTTAATCTTTGTTTGCCTGAGTTGTTAATGAAGTACTGAAGTGAGAATTGGTTATTGACATTTCGTAGGGAAGGATTCTGGTTTCTCTTGATAGTTACGCAGAAAAAGTGTCCCTTATATTGTAGGCTTAAGTTTGTTTTGACTGGATTTTAATATATATTAGGAAGTTTTCCTCTTTTTGGTGTTAGTATGTAACTGGCTAGTCAATGGCCATTATGTTATTTATCTTTTAATTTTAAGTTAGCTTTCATCCTATTTACAGCTATCTTAAGGTTTTGTCTTCATGAGAACAAGCTAGTTTTGTTGTAAGTTAACTTTCAGGAGGTATTCACTAAATTTATGGGTTTTTTTTACCAGCCAGTAAGCATCTGCTTTACCTGAGGGTCTGTGCAAGGACAGGATTTCCATCCAGAGCTGCTCTAGTGACTACAGCCATGACTAGAGCTGTTCCAGCTTTAATATACACAGCCACTCCAAGGGCCAGACCAGCAAATTGAGGTGCTCCAGTGATTTAAACAGTGACAAGATATGCTTTTACCTTCTCCAGATCCAGGATCTCTTCAATAACAGGATTTGTAACTCCGGCCACTCTGGCAGCAACTGATACAACTGGAGCTGTATCATCGTGATTGTTCTGGGACATGCAAGTTTTACTTCTGATTTGGTTTGAACAAGGAGTGAAGTATTTTAGATGATTCCAAAGCACATAAAAGGGCTAATTACTCTACAAGTAATCAGATAACATGAAAAAACTGTCATGGCAAATGTTTAAAATGTTTGAAATAAAATTAAGTTTTCCTTTACAAACTCATTTCTTTACAGTAGCCTAAGTCTGTTGTAGCACAATCTCCATTTCATCCTCAAAGCAGAAGAAGAGTTCCACCTCTCAACTGTCTTGAGTATGCATCTAGGTCTCTTAATACCTCAACCTTTAGGGTCATAGTAGAATAGTAGTTGATTTTGCCTGGACTTCACAGTGTAATGGCCTCAAGCTCATGCTCTGCTCAAGACTTGATAAATTTACTTGGGAATAGAAAGTTATTGTCCTTATAAGCTAGGTTGGGGGTTCTCCCTGGTCCCAGCTTGGGTGTTGATCATGTGTGAATTTGTACCTTGCCTTTCCCACTCATAAATCCTTTAAAACATTCAAACTGATCAGCTTAAAAGTCTCAGAAATTGAAATGGCTCTGATCCTTGACCACAAAAAGTGAATACCTCAGACTTGGAGGTGGAAGCATAAGCATGTAAAATAACATTCCTTTGCCACCAGGATACTGTATTTTTTTTAAACTATTAATATCTTACAGCTCTGACAGGTCTTCTTGATTACTGAGCTGAAGAGGAAGAGCATTTATTATAAAATTGGGAATTGGGTGAGAGAAGAGGCAATTCTATTTGTTTTGGTTGCAAATTCAGGTGCATAAGAAAAACCCAGCATATCCCTATCCCAGTTTCTGGAGTAAAAAATTTGCCAAAAGGCTGCCTGAAGTTCACACAGAAGCTATGGTAAGAAGAAATGCAGTTTTCACAATCAAATCCTTCAAGGAAGACTGCTCGATGGGCTCATAAATATCACTCACCAGGCCTTTAAGCACCAGGGCTAAGTCCCAGAATGTGGTTTCAAGCTTCTAGGTGAAGCCTCTATTTCAAAATGTTGACACAGACATGTAAGGAGAGTAGAAGAGTATAAATTTATCCTTCTCTTTTGAAATACCTGGGATAGTACAGATCTGTACCTCAAATGGAATAGAAATTTGGTTGCTATGACAACACTGGCTCAAAAAAAAGATCACTTGTCCAGTCAAAGAATGTGAACCACTCTGCCTGGTATGATCTGGTTATTAACTTCTTTCCTAGTGTTACAGTTCCCTTGGTCACTTGATAACATCCAAGTATGTCAATGGAGCTTAAGACTGTTATGGAAACAGCAAAAATGGAGTTGCTGCAAAAAGCTTGTCCCGTGACAGATGGGTCTGGGAAGGTCCATAAAGAGGTTCAGATCTGGAATTAAGCTTCCACTTTGTCCTGTGGAGCCCTAAAGTCACCTGTTGCCTGTGCACCAAACAATAATTTGGAAATAGATTGTTTAACCCAGTGGCAGACAAACTGACAAGAGGTGTTCCTAAAACTTCCATAAATCTGTATACATCTCAGGATGAAGGGACCATTCTATCGGGAGAATCTGGTTTCTTCAACTCGGGGGAATCAGCTAGGGCATTCTGCTTCCTTGAGACAAACCTTAGAACAAGTGTGATATTTCTTTCCTATGCCAAAAGAAATATCTCCACTGCTAGATGGCATAGAAATTGAGATCACATGCAGCTTTGATGCATAACTACACTATAGTGATTCAGTTGAGTTGTTTTAAACATTATTATTTCTAGAACTTGGTTGAAAAGATAATACGCAAATGCCTGGAGATGGAGTATTGGTTTTAGTTTCAGGAAATTGATGTGGTCCTCTGTTTCTCCCATATACCATCTTCTTGATGCAGGCAAGTCTAGCATATGAATGCCCCATCCCTCCTTTGAGGCATCTTAAAAGGTCAGAAGTTCTAGAGTATTTGGAACTAGTGGGCCCCTGTTCTTAATTTGGCCACCATTTGAGGTCTAACACAAGTTCTTGTGATAGTACAGGATGTTTCTTTGGAATCCTCATTGCTGATCAGTTGGCATTAAGTTTTAATTGTACAGACCTCAAGCAAAATCTCACTTAAAGGACTTACTTTTTGAGGGGTGTTTGATGCTTATTAGTTTCAACCAAAGATGGGTTGAATGAATTGGATGCCGAAGGAAGCCCAGGGAAACTTCTTGGAAATGTCTTGTTCTGTCCAAGGTTGGACAAACTAGGGCGTTCATCATAATACTGTACTTACCTTCATCCCAAGAGATGGCTTTCCTGGAAGGAGATTGGTTGACTTCTCCCTGCTGATAACTAGGTACAACAATTGGCACAGGTTTGTGAGATGTTGAAAGTGCTTCAGAAGCTCTGCTGCTCAAGAGGCAATCACCATTCAGTTGTCTAAGTACCTCACCAATCTGATATCCTGTTTGTGAGCCCAGATGTCAACTTGAACTAGTACTCTTGTGAATATTTGAGGGGCTATTGTGAGGTCAAAGCACAGGGGTCTTGAATTGAACAGGAGGTATTTCTTTGAGGAATGTTGCAATTGACCCTGAAAGTAGGTATCTTTTGATATATCTATGCCTATACCTAGAAGTCACCCTTCTAAACGGAGCAATGTACCAAAGGTACAGTTTCCATCTGGAAGGCAGTCAGAAGCAGGTAACTGTTTAAAGGACTGAGGCTTGTGATAGGTTTCCAACCCCTGCGACTTACAACTTTGGAACTACAAAAGGATGAATGTACGAGTAGAACCACTATGACCGTTGTCAGCTCCTCTGTAGCTTTCTTCTCTTTCATCAGTTTCACCTCATTGTCGAGATCAAGGCACTTCTCAGTTTGCATGTTGTATGACTGGAAAACTATTGAAATGGAAGTTGTAACCTTCCTTGAGTGTCATCAAGTTTTAACAATTGTATACTGCCATGGCATTTAAGATTAAATAATATGTTAAATGAACTGAAGAAAAAGTTATACTGTGCTCATGAGGTCAGTACATAAGCAATACACCAAGAAATATATTAGCGTAGACTAATATATCTAATAACTAACATAACTAACATGTCACCTTTGAGAATAAGAAACCTGGAGCAACATAATGGAACTCTAGGAAGCAAGAACTGTAAGTAGCAGATATGGATTGAAATGCAAAAGTCAGAACTAAAAGAGAAATGAAATATGTACTCACTTTATGCTATTGCCATAATTAAATATGTGTGGATACGTATAGTAAAAATGAATATACAAACAGGCTATATGATCGAGTTTATGAACTTGTCCAGTGGTCAGACCTGTCAGAAGTCCTTGAATAGATCAGCCATTAAAAACTTAAAAGGAAAACTAAGACCATACTTGCAGGTGATCTAGGTGGGAGTAGAAGTATCACAATAATGTTCAAAAGGTGAAAAACGAAGAAAAATTCCCACAGTAAGCTTAAGGAATTGAATTAATCATAAAAATGAAGTAGACGTATAGCAGCGTAAAGATTATATGAGCTAAATTATGAATAAAAAACTGGGGAAGAGATATTACAGCTATTAAAGACTCACCAGACATGCAGATGATAAATTCCATAAGAAGAGGTGCTGGAACTTTTCTGCTTTAGGGACATGTCAGGAGATTGTGCTGTTGCAGATTTAGGTTATCATAAAGCAATAGGTTTGTCTTAAAACAATTGTAAATTACTGTAATTTACTTTGAGCCCTAATGCACCAAGACTGTAGTAGATTCTCCTAAGGCTTGCCTCGAGTTTGTTTTATATTAAACATGTTACATTCTCCAAGAGGCAGTATTTTTGAAGTATCAAGACCAGCATGCTCTAAATGAATATGCTATCTCTAGTTGTTCTAAAGTTGAAAGAGTTTCCTTTCCTTGTGATTCTTGAATACAGTATTCACTCTTAACATATTATTCATAAACTATTAAGATATATTTATATGTATAAAATATGCAATAATAGCACAGTATTTATTCAGAACCACTGTACAAACAACAAAAATGTATTTTCTTAGTAAATATTCACTTCAGTATTAAAGCTCTTGTGTTGTAAAATAAGGTTTGGTTTTTTTGCCCAGCACTGTTTTTATAAACTTACTGTTCTTTTTATCCAGCTTAAAAAATATTGAGCTTAATTACCATTCTACACAAAAGATTTTTTTCATTTTTAACTTTTTTTTGGGTTAAAAATATTCAGCTTACCATGCTACACAAGGGAATTATTTTCATTTTAACTGTTTTATGGTTAAATATTGGTAGCACTTCTGGTATTGCCAGCTCATAAAAACTATGGAGTTCTTCTGATTTCAAGAAATTTCTTGGCCTTCAGAAATGTACTTCATTGTCTTCAGTGTATTGTAGTAATAGGGAAAATTGTGTCTCATTGTCATGTGGTATTACAATTTTGTTAAACCAGAACCCTCTTGAAAATAAAAATTCTTGTAATTAAGAACATTACCTTTTATGTTCTTTTCAAATCAAACAAAAGCTGTGCCAGGAAAAATAAGGCTATAAAATGTGTTCAGTTTACTACTGAACACATAGCAGAAAATAACTCCAGGGACCACTTCACTGACTTATGAAGAATTTGGACAGTTGTGTTTGATGAGATTAATTTTTTGCGAAGCCCTGTAAGGACATCTAGGACAGAAGTAGGGTTTTTCTCCTGTGTGCCTTCTTATATGAATTTTGAGGTTGGCTTTTTTGTTGCTCCTGTACGGGCAATAGGGACAAGCAAATGGTTTCTCTCCTGTGTGCGTTCGAAGGTGTTCCTCAAGGTTATACTTACGGTCGCTCAAATACTGGCAACTGGTACACTGGTAAACTTTGTTGCCAGACACAAGAGTCACGGGAACAGCACCTACGGTGCTACAGCTCCCACTGCTTGTTCTTCCCCCATTCCCAGCTCCATCAAGTGTTGCACTTCCTCCTCCAAACAGATTTGCTGGTAGTATCAATAGAGGTCCTCCATCACCTTTAGTCTGTCAAGAAATAGGATTAAAATTAATGTAAGAATGAATATTCATCAACGATCTTACAAATACTTTTCTACTATTTTTAACCGCTTTACCCAAGTACAAGGGGAACTAGTACAATTGTGAATTTCTACTAATTGAGATACTCTTCTAACAGAAAATTATTTTAAACAGTGTTGCTCGGTCAATGACAGAAAAAAAGAAGTTAGATTACCCCCTCTTACATTTCAGCTCTTTTTGACCCTGTGTTTCTGACACCTCTACCACTCTCCTTATATTTGTTCATAAAGGCTATGTTTTACTGTTACTAACATGCGCATTAGTCCTTTTTGAGATAGAAAAATACCCCTCTGCACACTACTTGAAAGTTAACAACTAAAATAAAATTTTAAATCTCTAGTTCATCTCAGCTTTCATATTCTTAATCTCTTCTATGGCAGTGGCTTAATCCCTCTCAGTTACTTAGTTAAATGTCAGTGGTGGTAATGAGTCAGCCCTCAGTTTAGTCATTCATTTTCTGAAAAAGCAATATATATGCAGCTCATTCACTACCTATAAATACTTACTGTTCAAAGAAAAGTCATCTGTTTTAGGATGTGGCACATAGAAAATGATGGGTCAAGGGAAAAATGCTACAAAAATATTTCTCGCACCAGAAGTTTAATGAAGCTGCTGGAAATGATATTCCTGCTTTTGGCAAGCATAATGCTAGTTATAACTAGCCAGGATCAAGGATTGCCAACTGCAGTATATTTGAATGCTGCCATTTAAGGCAATGTTAGACTCCTTTTGCAAATGATATTCTCATCACTATACAAGTGATCTCCGCTTATCGGCAGCGTCGGTTAACGTTTTGGTTTTATGGTGCTTGGCTAACGATGTCGTTAACCGGACTTTTTGCGCAGGTAGGAGGTTTATCGACGTTGGTAGTTGGTTTATCTGCATCGGTAAGTGATTTATCAGTACTTACAGCATCATAAATGCCATTTATTACCATAAAAAATTACTGTGATGATCTGGTTATCAACAGTTTTTGGTTATCAGTGCACAGCCAGGAACGGAACCCCCGCCATTAACCGGGAACTGCCTATAATCGGTTCTCACTCCCTTTCTGAGTCTTATGCAGTAAGTGGTATGTCCACTTCACTGCTGAGGACCGAGTAATCTTAGAATATAACGTTAAGCCCAGTGTGCCCCCGTTGGCATAAGCAGTGAATTGTGTCCTTAGTCAGCTGGTTGTAGTAGTGGGGTAGCAGCTGGGGTTGGAAAGAGAAAAGTAATTTATTTGGGTGATCGATGCCCCATCATTATACTGTATAAAGTAAAGTACCTTACTGATGTCTTTATTGTTTATTCTTCAAACATCCTTGGTTTTCCAGGTAGCTGTTATGATTTTAATGTCCTGCAGTTTGGGATTACCATCTATAGTACAGTATGCCCTGTGCAGCACATTGAGGGCAGTACTGAAGGTTCTTTGGAGCAGCCCTTCAGCCCATTTGCAGTTCTTCTGTCATTCATTTTTCATCTACCGGTATTCCCTTTTGTCTTGCCATTTGGCTTTCTAACTTCTGTAGTTTTAAATTTTTTCAATTTCATATATTATAAATAAAGTTTTGGGCCAGCCCACTAAAAGTAGAACTCAAAAGTAGAACTCTGACTCGTGGTCTGGTTAGATTACCATGTAATGATATACTGTACAGTAGTATCATAAATATAATACAGTAGCTTAATACCCCATTTTATAAAAAGCCTAAACTGTATATGTAGTGATTTGGATTATTGAAACTGAATATGGTATTTACTAATTTGGAAAAAATTCAAATTTCCATCTCACTATTATATCAGTTATTCTTTGTTAATTCAGCTCTGTACTTCATTATTGTAGAATCATCTCCATTCATATGGTTTTTCTGAGTTTCTATACAATACGTTTTCCTCTTTTAGAAGAAAGGTAAAGTTTATTGCCTTTATCTTGGAGAATTCTATTCTGTTTTTTCCCCTCTTATTCCTCTGTGAACTGTGTATACTAAGGATTGTTAGCATGACTCTATTATGTTCAGATGGCAGTTCCCAAAAGCAAAGGACCACTGTCATCCCATTCCACCAAAGGGCACAGCTGTTCACTCTTAAGGAAAAGATATTATACTGTAAGTACTAAATCCATTTCTTAAAACTGTACGAGAATAATAAAGGCTGAGGCTGAAATTACCTGAAACTGAGGGAGAAAATAATGTGATTGATGCACTCCAGTCCCATATCCTCTTCCCTTCATTGATAAACCAGGATTGTTGTCAGCTTTACAATACAGTATGTATGTCCCATCTTAAAAATCACTCAAGATGTCTATAAATTCTATTACAGTACAACACATATATATTGTTCTCTTTGACCGTTATGAAGATATCCCATTACCTGTATTGAATGTTAATGCTTCTTTTGTCCACATGAAACCACACGCATGACTTACATTGATTTTAGGCAATCAACATGGAAATTTAATGGAAGTTCCTTTCATGAGACTGTTCAGATTCCATAATAATTAGTAGGTTGTGTCTGAATGACTTTTCATCCTGATGCATAAACAATTCCTATAATGTAGTGCAAAACCAAAACTTTTCGGTTACCTGGTGTTTGCAAGTCTCTGGAAAATAAATTTTGGGAGAAGGATAATGTACATTACTTATAGTAATACAATACTATACCACTGAAATGTATAAATACATTTTACCAAAACGCAGGTACAATATAAGAGTAGCCCTATGAGGATAATCAAAAATGTTCTAAATTCTCTATTGTAATTGTACACCTGTGAAAATAACAATCACAACACTACCCAGATTTTACTACACAAAACATTAATTCTGTAACCTCATTGCTTTAGGAAAATAGTCAAATGATCAACAAGGATAAGTAATTATACTGTCATAAACATAAGATTAGGAAGTCATTCTGTGTAATGTCACTAAAAATTCCTTTCTTGTAGAGGAAGAACATTGAAACTATCAAAAAACATCAAATGACCATATAGAATGGGCAGGAATCAAATCAAACCAGAAAGTTTTAAGAAGCAGACCCCTGACATGGCATTTCAGGCATTTGCTGATACAGTAATAAGGTTAAGAGGTCACCCACCTTTATAGGTTAGCACCCTACCCGAGAGGCTGGCCCAGTGTCTGAATTTACTTTTGTTCCTGAGAGATTTTTCAGTTATCGACTACAGATTGAAAGGTCACATGACTTGCACTGCAATGCTTTCTGCTGGTCCCCTGCTACAAGTTAGTAGTCAAAACACTTCCTATATGTAGTTTTTAAGAGATGTACTCTTAGTAATGCCAGTCATTATAAAAGTATAATACAGTGTAATCACTCTTCAGGGGATGTACAATAGGTTGAAACTCTTCAAGAGATGCACAGTTTAACCAAAATAACCACAAATTAATGCATGTATAAGAAATCACCTAGTCTTCACTAGCATTGCACAGTGATAAGACTTTTAATGATAAATCTCACTATTCAGTTCCCTTGATATATTATAATTATTTTTCAAGTAACTGGTAATTAACCTTTTGAGATTTGATGATGTCAATTGGATTCAAGTACCACTGAGATGGAGGTGACTGTGGAAGACTATTGGGGAAAGTTTAACACTGCCTCATATGCAAGTAGGAACCTTTCAAGGAGAGTTATCATTAAACTAGAGTAAAATAGAAAAAATCATACCATTTTTTTTATGATCTTTCCCTCCATTTTAATATGCAATAATTGGCACAAAAATATAATAAAAATTTATATATATATTTACATGTTGAGAAGGAATACATAACAATTTTTGTCAGCTACACCATGACATTTTTATATTTACAAATATTAAGCCACAAATTTCATTTAATATCCACGTCACTACCCCTTGGGGATATAACTTACACCCAAAGGGAATTATAACTGATAAGTACTTTGCCACCAGTGGAATTCAAACTGCCATCTGGTTTGGCAAACATTAGATTTTAATATTGATAATAGGTGCTGCAGTTGCAGTCAAATTATTAACAGAATGACTAATGCATTTGTTATTCTGCAAGGTGTTGAAGCCATTTGTATGTAAAGATGATTTTTGAAAAATTATATTAATTTTTATGTATAAACACATTACAGTACCCTTACTTAGCCCACATTTAGGTTTTCATAAATCCTAGTCACTTTATTCCTATTTCAGGAATGTGTCTTATGGATCCGTAAGTCCCAGACAGCAAAGAGCTTTACTTTTCATGTAGTCTGAACAAGTATAGTACTAGCTGCAAGAAATTGGTGGAGTTGGGAGGTAGGAACTTTTGTTATAAAGTAATGAGTTTGTATGTAGAATTTAATTTTGCTAAATAAAAAGATCAGGCAGCTAAAAAATCAGGCTTAGCTGATTTGGACAAAGGCTGCACCTAAGAGCTCCTGGGATTGAGATGCAGTCAAACCCAAGGTGCTAAAGAAACAAGTTATATGGTTGAAACCTAAGAATCAAAGTGAAGGACTTTGTAGTTGCAATTCTAAGGGTATTCTAGGAAGAATCGTACCAAAATACCATACCCACCAGCATGCAGAGGTGAGAAACTTCATGAAGTAAGTCCTAAGTGATGTCATAATGAAAGGGGAAAGGAGAAAAACCAATCCTCAACTGATGTAAGTACCACACATCCCACTGCTATTATCAGTCGTGATCATTAGAGACTGTGCCAAGACATATTCATGAATGTATGGTACCTTTATGTGTTTGTCACTCAAGAGCTGAAATGATGGTCTCACTAATAGAACAAACAGGAAAATAACTTTGGGTTGTTGATAAAGCTATTAAACCTGCGCAGTACTGCGATCTGTTACCTGAATGTATATATCAGTGAGAAATGGTCTTCTGGTACTGTTTCTTGGGAAGTCTGGGAAAGAATAGCATGGACAAAGCCCCCTTGCAGTCCTTGTTTCCATAAAGATAAGGATGCTAGGATGATGGTCCTAGTCTTGGAGAGTGAAGGGTGCTGTGGATTACCTAAACTGCTTTGGGTTATGTCCTTGTTACCTTGTCACCTGTAAAAGAGAGACCTAGGAAATCTGTCACTTGACAAGTACTTGATGTTGCTGATCTGTCCCAAAGGTGCAAACCTCAGAAGACTGTCCTCAGAAAAATATCCAATGAAAAATTGGAAGCAAAAGGAAAGAAAGTTAGTAAGACTTATCCAGAATCAGAAAGGGTCTTATCTAGGGGTCTAGTAATCTTCTGTGGACTTGAAAAATATAATGCTGAGTCTGTGTAGCATGACAATTTGAAGAGCAGAAGACCTAAACCCTCCTTTGAGGGTTTAGGTGTAAGAAATAACTAAGGTATATTATAAGCAAGGAATGAAACCATATCACCTATATTTCTTTCAACTGGAACACCATCCACCACTTAAAATGATGAAACTGCAGGATTGGTGATAAGTCTTTGCCTCTGCTGGAAGGCCTATGCTTCTGAGTCAAGGTGAAAACTTTAAAGTGAGCAGATGAACATTTTCAATTTCCCATGGAGTTGGCAAAGATGAGCTTGGCATAGATTCTTCTTCCAACTGGGAAGATTCCAGAGGATATATATTCAATATTGGTAGAAAATTGGTAAGCCCCTCTCTCTCTCTCTTTTGCCTTGGTGATGCAACTTGAGTCTTTGGTAAATACACCAGTGCTTTGTCCTTTTTCCAATACTGCCTGACAGCTGGTGATGGTGGGAAAGTGTAGATTCACGGGTATTTCAATATGTGCATGAATATAGTCATACTAGAAAGCATAGAAATGTATGGGAACTTCATGAAAAAATCTAACAAAAGATATCCCATAGTCTTCAAGAGCTATTTGATGTCAGATATACCAAGTCTTTGGGAAGTATCTTAATTCTGTCACTAATGCTGACCTTGATCACATGGTGTTTGACCAGAAATGATGATGAAGGATTCCCACTCCTTTGCTTTTGTCCTTTAAAAATTGTGATTGCTGGGTGACAAGAAGCTTCATTTTATGTTACCTTGGTTCCTATTGTCTTGCTTCTAACATGTCATTGTAAAGGCTCAGAAAACCAATGTTTACTCCTGTTTATGTGGTGTCCTTTACTGTTTAAATACCAAATGCATGTGGATTTTGGAAGCTTTCTTTAAGTTTCACTGTGAAAGTACCCTGACAAAACTGCAAGGGATAAACTTTTGTTTGGATGTAAGATTACTATTGAACCATTTTGGTAGAGAGAGCTAGTACTTAATGGAATCTGTGCATGAGAAACCTTTGGGACCTGCATTCTGTTGGAAAAAACAGGCTGCTTATATATATAGTGTTGACATGCATCAGAGAGTCCATGTAGTTGGTTCCAAAGCTGACTCTTCCATGACCAGGAGAATCAAGTACTGGCATCACTGGAAATGTCCATGACAATGCTAGCAAAATTCTGTTGGTGACAATGTTACCATAAACTGATGGACCAGAAATGCAGAGCTAGATATATTCTGTTGCATACAAATTATTATAGGCATGAAAGTCAGCTGGAATGGCACTGGCTAGCCCAAAATAGGTAACTCCAAGTTGGAAGTTGAATACATTGGAACCTGGAAGCAGGTGTTCTCCCTTAACATCAAGCCTGTGTTGCTGCCAAAGGCTTGGTGTTTATGCATCACTGACCAAAAGTTCTACAGAGCTTGTGAGGAAGAACAATCCTCACTTGTTTCTGCCATTTCCCAAAGACTGGTTTATGAGCTGCTGGTTTATGCAGTTGCTCTTCTCGTCTGGGAGATAGCAGTCTATCTGCTTGAACTGCCCTGGAATGATGGAAGATCTGAATAAAGAGCCTGAGCTCAAGCTGTTGCCTGCACCTGGAATAGGGAAAGTGCATCAGCTGCTCACAGGTCCTATGCTATAATATCCTGCCATCTGGTGCTGGTATCTATGAAAGAACACCAACGATTCCAACACCTTGTTTTTGTAAGCTAAGAGAGTGCTAGTTACACCTAAGATCTCCATCAGCAATTGACGAGACAGGAATTCCTTATGGAATCAGTAAGAAGCACAATGTCTCATATTTAAGGGTGGTACAGTACAGTAGTAGTGTTTGAGTTAAACAAATAACCATTACCTGCTGCTGGTATATCTAGTTTCATGGTACCAGACCTGTCTTTTCCAGTCCAAATAGCTGTTGTAAATGGAGGATCTACGGATGGACCCTCTAGGTTCTCACAGAGTCTCACTCTCCCTGCCAAGGTATCAGAATCTTGTGCTTTGGACAGGTATACTGGGACTGTCTTTCCAAGAGTACTTCTGCCTTCCTAATTTTAGGACAGGAGTTTAAACTCTTGGATTTATTCAAGGCTTCATATCATTTTGGAGGACGGTAAAGGAGACATTATGTAATTCAGCTTATTCTGGAATAAGGCTCATCAGCAAGTGTGTAAATGAATTTTTTGGTGTCTTGCTCATGATCTAAATCAGGTACTGTTCAAGGTTTTGTCCAGTACAGGCAGTCCCCGCTTATTGGCGGCAACAGTTAACAGTGTTTCGGTTTTGGGTAAAACTTTACTTTACTTTCGCAACCTACTGTATTTCTCGGTAAAAAGTCCACAAAATCTGTATTTTTTTGGCGTATATTCGAAGACATACAATAAATGAATATGCAAAAGGCTTGTTTGGCCTTGTTGGGAATTCAGCGTTTATGGGGAATGAACATAAGTTCTTGCTAAAGAAATCCACGAAAAACAGTTATTTCAGAATAATTTTCATAGATGTCCAATAAATGAATATGCAACAAGCTACAATAAATGGTAAGAGGGACCTTGTTGGGAATTTGGGGTTTTTGGGTGGGGGGAAAGAATGCAAAGGGATGAGATGTTCACGACTGTTGTAATTCTCGTTACTGACCCGCCACTCTACATAAAACATGGTGACTTCCCATTCTACACAGAAAAATCTACAACATGCAGTAAGCCTACCCTAGTGTCTCTACAGGGACGGCTAGCGTACGTTACTCCTTACCTACGTAAGAATTATTCCGCATTATTGAGCGTTTGACCTACCACTCTACATACAAAAGGCTACTTCATGCAGTAAAAGGGGACATGTCAGTTAGGCTAGCCTAATGTGCAGACATAAGAAATGTTAGTCAGTGAGACACTGGCCCACTACTCTGCATACTAGGCCCCGTTCAACTAGTTACATTAAATTCAACTAGTTACATTAAACATATGGGTTAAATGTACATTCAGACATGGCTGGCCTAGGCTTCTTCTTATGTATACATAAACAAACCTAATCTGCCCTAGAATGCCAGGTCCTGACCTAACTATATCATACCTACCTAACCAAACTTAGGGCGGCGTGCCGACCTGGCCCGGGGGCTTGAGCCCCCAAAAGGCAGTAATTATTTCTGCTGTGGTAGCAGTTTGAACATGTGGTCTGGGCTTAGTCTAAATTGACGTTCAGACATGGTGAGTAGCCCTGTCTTCCACTACCTGTGCACTCTTACCTGTATCTAACGTACATTTGCCTTAACCAACATATGTATCGTTGAACTTACCTTATAATAGGGAGGCGTCATCTATTTTCAGGGAGGAAAACCGGAGGTGGGCATAAGGAGGTGATGGCCCACATAAACACATAGAAACAGGTTTCGGATACATTTGCTTTGATTCCCGTTCGATACCCCCGAACACCCACACTCCTTCAATATACCTCCCTTTACTGTATTGTATTTTCATTTGCTGAACTTGGCCTTTCAGTCTCTACAACTTTTCCTGGACCCCCTATTGGAGTGCTTGTATTTTCTGTGTGGTGCAGTTCCACCTCACAGGAAAAGTTGTATCAGTTGTTTATGATACGTTCACATTTCAATAACACTTTTAACCTTGAGCTGAGTCAGTCTACCAAAGTTAAACACCAATTAAGAAGAAGAATTTGCTCAAGACTAAGGTGCGACTTTTCAAACCAGGTTCATTCAGTCCTGATATGTTAACATGACACCTCACTCGTTTTCCACATGAATTCCTTGTGACCTTGTCGCAACGGAACCTGTTATATCTGTTTAATGGAAGCACATTAAAGTAACTAGGACATTAGTTGAATTTAAAAGTTTGTGCTTAGCCAAAAAATTAACAGTTAACTCACAATCCCTGGTTATAAGAGTAATATCAACAAAATTAAGGTTGCAACTGAAGCAGAGATTCATTACGTTCACAGGGAAAAATCAAATGGATGAACTCTGAACAAGGTCAACAAAGCAACCCGAATCCAAGGCCTGTGATTGGTTGGGCTGGATCAAGTTTGAAGCTGAGAATATGATATGTCAATTATAAAAAAAAAAAGCACATGTGCAGTAACCCAAACCAAGTCAGTGCATGTGCAAAAGCCTATGACCCAATCTTCAAATTGCCTGCAACCCCGACTGTAACGACGTACTGCGGCCATTGTCAAAACTATGGAAGAGCGATGTATGTGTGACGCCATTAACAACTGTTGGGGACTTAGGATAAATTCCTTTTGGTAACTAAATTGTGTGATCATGAAATTGTCGTATTTTGGCCGGGTAAGCGTGTTGTCAGGGGTATTTTTGGATGAAGAATTAGTTATCTTCTATGAAGTTTTTCACGTAAGGCGGTATTTACTGAAATATAGCGTGAAAAAGTAAAATAAAGTTTTACCTGGTTTTAAGATGCTTGGCTAACGGCATCATTAACCAGAATTTCAGCGCTGGTAAGCGGTTTATTGACATCGGTAGGCAGTTTGTCTGCATTGGTAGGCGGCTTATTGATGTCAGTAGACAGTTTATCAGCACCAGTAAGCGTTTCTGACACCTGTAAGCGGTTTATCGGCATCAGTAACCACTTCATCAAGGCCGATCAGCGCTTACGGCGTCATAAACGCCATTGATTGCCATAATTTTTGTGATGTTCTGGTTAACAACGATTTTCGGCTATCGGTGCTCAGCCAGGAACAGAACCCCCGACATTAACTGGGGAATGCCTTAATACACCAGCATAATCTGATTCAGATGCATTCTCTTTCCTGAGAAATTATCCATTCTGTTAACATGGCCCTGATAGGAAACCTGAATGCTTTTGTCTCACGTCTAGCCTCTGTGGGTCTCCTTACTTTCGTAGCTGCAGCACCAACATGAAATAAAGCTAAAGCCACTGCCTCTTTGATGAAGCTTGGCTTCAAGTCTGTGGTTTTGAATGGGTTAAATCCTGATGCAAGTCCATTGTTGAACCATTGTCCTGACTATTACTGTAGCCCTTGTTTTGACTTTGTTGAGTCACTATCCTGTTTTGTATCACGATTGCAATTCCTGGCATCTGTGAGAATGGTCCTAAGATCTGTAGTTGAGTTGTCATCAGGTTTATTGCTGCTGCTGTGTTTCTGGATCCAGGGTGCTGTCTTTTTCTTGGCATAGTCTTGATCTAAGGTCATGTTAATGTCTGCTAACGCAGGCCTTGTTAGTACTGTACTTTGTTCCTGTCTTTAGTGTGGCTGCAGGTCAGAGAAACTACTAAAGGCTGGGGCATCAGGTGAGTAGATATCCATTATTCACAAGTTCATTATTGTAGCTCTTTTATTAACATGACTCATGTCAGTTGTTCGTGTCTTTTGTCTGTCGCTGACATTCATTGTTGTAGCTGCCTCCAGTTTCTCCCTTTGGCCCAGGTTTTTTTCTGATGAATATTATTCTGACTGTGAGGGAGCATGGTACAAACCCCTTGTGCTTGGTAAAGTTGCATAATGCATCAAACAGGAACAATGGTGAGGTGATCATTAACATGGTGGCTGAGGTTCATCCTCCTAGAACATCTTTTGAAACCTCTTGTGAAAGTAACCATTCCACTGGGCCAGTGACCAGTAAAAAGGTGACTGAGTCAGCAGGTAAAGAGAAAACCAAACTCTCCCTGGCAACCCCCACATAACATGAGTGTGATGGAAGGTATAGTATACTATGCCTTCCATCACATCTTCACAATGCCCTCTAAGCTTACATAATAAAAGATGTAGAAACAAAAAAACATGAGTACAAAATATAGAAGATAATCCTTCTCTTTGCTAAGTGCTCTCTAGCCTTCAATGAAAAACTTAACTTGGAAGAGGCTGAAAGAAATAATTGCTTGCATTATTAAAGAAAATACAGGATTACTTAATCAATGTTTGATGAAACAAGTAGCCAAAATATCTAGGAAAATTAAAGCCAGACAGACAAAAAATGAGGCTCTGATGCTGGGGACCTTCAGATCCATTAGGCACAAGCACAATTCTACTGGCCAGCAGACAATTCTATTTGGAACTAGGAATGAAGGTCTGTGATTCATGAAGATGACAAACATGGGCTTATTATAATTAACTGGTTTGTTGTGAAATAATGTAATATTACATAAATATCAGATTTGGTGATATGTACAGCAAGTAGTACATTCTCCATGTTTCTTGTAGTGACATTGTAAAGTATAAGGAAAACTTCCATGATGAAAAAAAGCACTTTAAAATACAAGAAAATTTGTACCTCATTAGGCAGACTGACTGAAATTATTTACAATATATATACCTGAGGTTCTGGTATTATGCAATACAGTAGTAAATCATTTGTGCTGTTTTACACCTAAAAAAATCCCACAAACATGGAGAATAGTCTATACAGTATATTGATATAAATGTAAATACACAAATTGTATCAACTGGAAATATTGTGCACATCTTTAAATTTAATTTTCCTTTATGGGAACTATCTTCTTGATAACAAAAATTTGATAGAAAAAACAGTCTCCTTATAAACAATAAAAATATCATTTTAAAATATATGAACACAAAAGACTCACTCAGTATGCCCCAACATGGTAGGCAGCAACATGAACACTGAGCTGATGCTCCTTCACAAATTTTTCTGGACAATAAGGACAACTGTAGGGTTTCTCTCTGGTATGCTTCCGTATATGTCTGGTGAGGGTACCTTTCTGAGAGAACTGAGATGGGCAATAAGGACACCCAAAAGGTTTTGCCCCAGTATGAGTCCTCATATGTTCTACCATGTGTGGTCGTCTTGGAGTGCAATAAGCACAGTGTGGACAAAGATGAATCTTTGTGCCTTGAGCAGTTGTAGTCTTGAATAACACTTGGTCTGTTTCACAAGTTCTGCTTCCCTCTCCTCTTGCAGTTCCTCCTCTAAAGACGTTGCCACCATCCAATCTTCCCTGTTGGAAATGTGTAATTGTGTAAAGATGAAATATATACCAAATAATTGTGCATCTTAATGTTATACATTTAAGTACCTTCCTAACAAATACAGTATTGGAAATATTGATACCTCATGATTAACTTTCGGCTAGATTCGAACAGAATCATCGTATACCAAAGCTGTTGTTAAGAAAGTGCATTTCTTTACATTTTCTCTTATGAAAAAAATTGTTCTGTACATCATAATTACAACTTAAAGTTTTCTTTTATGATGCCTTTAAGTTAGGGCAGATAAGAAACAGGACTCTCAGAAAATGCAAACCACATTGGGTCATGATGAATAAAGAAACAGCTAGTAGCATCTTAAAAATCTTGAAATTTTCCAAAAGGTTTCTTTATTATTACAGTATTATGAATTTTACGTTTTGTTCCAGTGTACAAAAGTATACGCAAAAATATAAACCCAATGAGAAACAAACAGATCAGCTTTACAAGTTATTAGTTCATGTAAAACATTCTTCATCACAAATTACCTTGTCTTTAGTTCCCAAATTTAACTGTCCTTTGATTTGACCAAGAGTTTATGCATACTTCTAGACTTTGGGTCCCACCCTCCTTCAAACAGTTTTTAATGTGGATACATGCAAGAGCCATATTTCAACGATCTTTTTGGTTACTTGTTCTTTCAATAATGAATAAAACTAATATCAACACTCCTTTTATACAAAAACTAATACAGGTACTGAGGCAATTTTTTGTAAACAAGGGACTTTGCAGTTATAAAATATTAATATGGTAACAGCCAAGACCTTTAAATAAAAGAAGTTTCCAGTCCCTGTCTGCACTTCACTCTAGACTATACTGTATACTTGGAGAAACATTACATGAACCTAGCATGTTACCCGAGTCGTCTTGTGCTTGGTGATTTTGAGCCTTTTATGTAACACTGCATATCCTTTAGCAACAGTTTTTCAGGAGTTGCTTTTATCCTTATGAATGAATTTAAGGTTTTTGTAACTAAGCACTGTGGAGTTGCTCTTATCCTTATGAATGAATTTAGAGTTTTTTTTAACTAAGCACTGTGGATACTGCCATGATTTTTTTACCAAAAAAGTATCTTGGTAGTTGAGTTAAGTATATCGTAGTTTAACCAGACCACTGAGCTGATTAACAGCTCTCCTAGGGCTGGCCCGAAGGATTAGACTTATTTTACGTGGCTAAGAACCAATTGGTTACCTAGCAACGGGACCTACAGCTTATTGTGGAATCCAAACCACATTATGACGAGAAATGAATTTCTATTACCAGAAATAAATCCCTCTAATTCTTCATAGATACAAAATTTTATTTTTACTCTACCCACAGCTCTGTTTATAGGGGTAAAACAACTTCATAGCTTGTAATTTACCAAGAAGTTAGTTTTTTGTACCTGGCATTTGGTATAGATCTATGGACTGTGTGGATCATTTTTTATAAAATCCTTGTTGTTCTTTGACTTGTGTAATCTCAAACTGCATTTCCAAGTACTTGTATAAAGTAGCATGTCATAATCAAGCCTTGTCACCAAAGTTTGTTGTTATTTAGCTGATTGTGGGATTGTGTATTGACTTCATTGTGCTCTCCCTGCAATGACTATCCCTTTTGGATTGGTGTCCATGCAGTTATGAGTAACTTACTCTGATTTGGTAAATGACTAGCACTTGACTACCACCTCAATTAACCTTTATTAAAAACTATAATAACAAATATACCGCACTTAAGAAAGCTATAAAAATAAAATTCTAACTTTGTGCACTCAGAGCTCTGTGATTCGTCAGACTTGGTTGTAGACCTCGGAGTAATTATGTTAACCAAAGAAAAATGGTTTTAGTCATTCTTTTATTGGCAGCCATAATTGAGTATCCCCTTTAACAGCTGGTGCAGTCTAGTCTCTTCCTCTTCAATTACATCCGTAGCACTCTCTTGGCAAGAACAGTTTAATCCTCTGAACATGCCCAGAGTCAGATTTTAAAAGATGCTGTGTCATCATACCCACCAGTGATGTAGCTTTCAAGAATCCACTAGTAACCATCCTATGCTACAGATAACTTAACTTAATGGTCATACAGTGTACCATCATGACAAGAATACCTTTAGTACAATGTTTCTAAGATGAGGTAGCACTCGGATCCTGAAAAGACAATCGGTATACTTGCAACATCTTGATTCGTGTTTGTGGGCATTGCAAACAGATTCACCATGGATGGATGCACACCATTTCCTCCACAGTTGCTTGCTTAGAGAAGGATTTGTTTTCATTTGATGAGTGGTGCAACTATATTCCATTTCCCTGGTGTAAGTAACTGAAGGAATTTGGATCTACCAGTCCAAAGAATGTGGCCTGGCTGCACTGCCTACTTTTTAAGGAAGGGAACAAGTGATTTGGAGGATAAAATTGCAACTTTCTCTGACTCTGAGGCCAAAGAAATCATGTGCTTACCCCATTTCTTTGGTGCTATACTGTACCTCTTATACTAGTCCCAGAGAGCAACTTTACCAACCATCACACTAGCAGGAATCCCCTCAGAGGTACACTTATTTCTTTGCAAGGGCATACAATCTATAGGATCTTTGCAATTCAGCATATGCCTTAACGCCTTCAAAATGGAAATGAAGGCAAATTGCTGAGAACACTCACTTCTTTTTTATTTAGAAAAAATAGAGAAATGAATTTTAACAGATGGGTTGGGAGCCACATTTCGTCCTCCCTTAAACAGATATGTAGGCATAAGTAAAACCAGTCTTATAGTTTTATCAGTACTTGTGTATTCTGCACTTAAAGTTTGGAACACCATTCTCTTACATAATTCTTTCAAATATTTTACATTTGTGTCTGTTTGTGAAATGATAAATTGATAAGATTCATACTCCAAAGTTAATTGTTTATTTCCATACAATTGGGTCTCTTTGACATCTGATTAAATAAAAGTGATATCAGTGGAAATTCACATTAACATTCAGTAGGGTATCCAACATGACACTTTTGTAATTATGTATTCCCTGTAAATTAAGTTACAACTCAACCTTTATATTTTTTAAACCATTAATGAGTAAATGCTTATCTAAATGTTTGAACAAAATACTGTACATTAGGAAATCATTGTCTGAGTCCTAAAGTCTTGTCAGTGTTTTTTTTTTTCTAACAAAGTAAAGCATCTCTTTTAAGTATGATAAATCATCTGTAGCCAGAGTTTGTGAGCTGTATACATAGTTATAAAATTACAAATGTCTCAAATATTCATAACCTACAAACCACAAATTTTCATGAGTCTTACTCCCAGCTCTTGCTGTCTGTTGACTACTCCAACTGAAATAACACATAAAAGGCTAAGATTGGCCAAGATATCTTTTTATACATGGGAAGCAGGGAGTCCTCTGCTTGCCTGACCTACTTCTCTCAATTCTGCCTTCCATTAAAGTGAAACTTAATGTAAAATAAGTGCCTGGACAGGGAAATACCTTGACTGTCATTGATATTATAACTTTTGATATGTTTATTTTGCCTCAAGACCAGCCTTGACTGTCATCCTTTCGTGGATGGCCATGAGTAGGAACAATGTGACCTGTTGTCTGGTCAAGTGCTGAAAAGACTTTAAACATCTTTCTTTTGGCCTATGGAGTCCTAAATTCCTATGGCCATATAAACCATGTCTTAAGTTTCATCCTTTAGTCTATTGACACTTGACTCTCAGAAGACAGGCCTTCTTTTTACAGTATTAGGTTGGATGTGCAGTGAGTTCTTCACTTACTCACTTACTTCTATCCCGTGTGCTTACAACCAAATTCCCATCTTGTTTACATTCTGATCTATGCCCTTTCTCCATAAGTATCTGGATCTTCCTACTGATTTCTATCTTATTCTTTTTTGCTGTTCTAATTACCGTAATTGTTCTTCTCTTCCTGTCATGCACTCCTAACTTCTCAGTCCTTTGAGATATGTCTGTTTTTGTAATATCTGGACACTACGTCTGTAAGCAACTTCCACACTTTTAAGATGATCTTCCCAGGGTACTCCCACTATGAGTTCCAGCATTTAATCTTGTGAAAAAGACATTCACACAAAAGCATGAAGTGATGATTAAAAGTGGAAAACCCTCAGGGTGGAGAAAAAACAACTAATACCTGCCTAATAATGACTTTTTCACTAACAAAGCAGACATGAAACAAGCAGCCTTTGATGACATTTTTCACCAACAAAGTAGACATAAACAAGTAGCTCTGATGAATAAAGGTTTCCTTCAATATTTGTTTTGAATCAGCCAAGACTGTTACATACTTAAAGACCTAAATATAGAGTAATATTATAGGCAGGACTCTGTGTGGGGTGGTGTTCAAATGTGCTCTTCCCACCTGACTTCCTGACATTACATTTTTACCATTCATTTTTAAAAAGGAATTCTTCATACAAGCCCGTCAGTTTTAAATTTAACATAGTTGTCCGACTAAACAACTTATTACAATTTTACTGTACTGTAATTGGTTGTTTGTACGACGCCAAAGCATGTATAGTAATCTGCATGCTTTGTTGTGTTATTAAATGTATAGTCAATCATTCCAATTGTTACATATTCACTGTACTCTTCAGCTAAATACTGAATGCATAATTAGACACATAATGGTAAATGTCTTAGGTTGTAAATTTCTATGGATGTATAGTACTATACTTGAACTTTTTCTCATATGGAAAGTTTACAAATTCACATAGAAGATTTGCAGAATGCTGAATACTATCAAACACTGCATACAGAGCAAAACCAAACATGCTAATAAGTGCAAGAATTTCATTATTACAATGAATTATTTTAAGCACAGCATTATGTGAAATTTATTAATACACATACAGCTCACCTAAAGGATTCATTGCTAAATGAGGGGCAGATACTGAATGAGGAAAGCTGAAATGGCTTTACAACCCAGTAGGAAGAGGCCAAAGATAAAAAATGAACATAAGCAAAGAAAATTGCCAACAACTCCAACTTGTTTCCTGTTTATTTTATGCTTTTGTAAAAGTTCATACAACTGATTTCTCAAATATCAGCCTCATAACACAGGTTTCAAATATCAACCTCATAACACAGGTTTCAAATATCAACCTCATCACATAGGTTATTTCTGTTATAAAATATCACTTCCTGAACTGACTAGCAATTTACAAGAAAAACAGTTTATGTATTTTTAAATGACTATCTCTTTTTACCTGACTTATTTATCCTATTTAAGCCCTTAATAATACTGTACTGTTCTAACATCATCATCACTAAATTTTTTTCAATATTTATCATTTGACTCTCTGTCCTCTTTTCCAGTACCATTATCATTAAGTTGTCTTGGATCATCATCACATTATCATTCCCAGTCTTGGATGATTTGTACATATAAACCTTTCTTGTCTTTGGAAAACATAAGAATGAACCTGTAGTTGCATACAGAAGGGTACTTATTAGGTAATATACTGCAGTGAACTAGAAGTTTGATTGTTGAAATTTCCCCCAGCCTTGAAAGGTAAAAATCTGTGTAATCATAGTAGAAACTTACAATTTCTCACACTCTGAAGAGACAGGTTGACTGTGCACAATAACAATTAATAGGTTCATACAAAATCAATAATAACACTGTATAACTTTTGGGATTCTGCTATACTCACAGTCCTGATTCTGACATCATTAAATTCATATGCAATATATTAAACACTGATATATTTATACCATTCACTAAAGTTCCACCCAAGCACTAATTTATAAAAGTACTGAAGTGAATTCCATTCTGTACATCTCAATATGATTTCAAGATATGGTAAAGCATGATTTGGTTTCAATGTTACAGTTTTTCCTAATTACAGTACAAGTACAGTATTTTAAAATCTATACATTGAACACCTGAATATGCATTACCAGTTCTAAATTGTGTAACTTTTAAGTGTTATATTCATCATAACTTTCAGCTTAGATTAAAAGTAGATTTTACATTGTTTAAACAATTTTCTTACAACAGTAATTCAAATGAAATTAAAAGCTTGCATGAAATATACAAAATTTAAGATCAGTTTTATTCTAGAGATAAAAAACTGACTTTTACCTGCACTTGTGTTAGATTTAGCAAGCTGATTGCTTAATAGCTCTAAAATGACTGAAGCCATTATTTAACAGTATGCAAGACTCTCCTTTTTAGGGTGCCTCATTTTGCTTGCCAGATGCTCTCATTCTTACTTTTTTTGCAGTCAAGGGATGAATAATAACATGAAGGAATGGGAAGAAGGTAATTAAAATAAACAAACATTATCTACCATTACAGCACACATGCATTCATACAAATCACAAACCCATGTACTTTAAGAAGGAAGTAACAGAACCAAAAGATCTTCAAGTGACATTTTTATTTGATTGGAGAAAGTCTGTATTTGGTTCATACCAGCTTACTGAGATATGGGGTCTTTACTTTCTAAACCTGGTTTTTAAGAGCAACAGGGGAGTTTTTCAAAAATAGGATGTAGGCATGACAGTATTTATTCAACAAATTAACAAAACACTAGATAGTGATGGTGTCATTTTGGCATCCAAGTGTTTCATGCTAATCACGAAAAAGGGTAAAAGCATTGGTTGATCATTTGCCTGCTTGCAGAATCAGCATGAAAGGAGATTTTAGTTACCTGTGAGATACATTTAATGCCAACTTTCTGCAGTCACATTAATTATGTCCAAAGCAATAGGCAAACTAATTTATTGTACAATACGCTGACACGTTAAGCATATAATCTTTCCCTGAAATTGACCAGAGGTTCTGTTGAACATTGTCTTTGACTATAAGTAAATGACCTCTTGACTATGTCTATTAATGAAGCCTTAAAGAAGGCAAAGGACTTGACACATTTGGATCTGTAAGTCTACACTGACAAGATAGTGTCCTTACAGGATGACTTCATCATCCAAAAATACTTTGTAGATTAAGGATTGTGAAATGGTTCACTTTATAACCCCTCTGTTCAAGTGCGAATCTTCTAGGAAATCTTTGATTATCTGTTAAGGAAGATAATTCAACACTGACCATCCTTCACCTAGGCTCTTAGCTGGTTGCCTTTGAAATTCATCTGCCTGCTGGTAAAGTGTGCATTCACCTGTAGGAAGACAGTCTACAATGTTGGGTGCAAGCACCACAGGAAAATGATCTATCATGTTTTATCCTTCACAGGCCTTGCCTAAAGGGTTCATAGTTTTCCTTAATGTCATAGTTCATTTTCCAGATTATCTGCAACACGACAAGCCACGTCCATCAGATCTCAAGTTCTTTGGCATTCAAATGCTTTACTCTAAGTGGTCAGTTTTGCTGATAAATGTGGCTCATTAGGAATCACTTGGAAAGCCAGTAAAATTATAGTCGTATCATATTCCTCACAGGTACCTTGTCATTCCAACTCCACTATCTTGAAAGCTCTTAATACCCTCCTGGAGATGCTTAAATGCAAGTGAAGTGGTGAACCAGTTTTCACCCAACGATCATATTCAAAACACTTTATTGTCACTGTCCATATCTCCTTGATTACCTACTTTTCTGTCTTACTCTCCTTAAGGCATGAGCTCATGCTCCTTGTGCCTTATGATTGTCATCATCTAGCGACATCTGAGACACTGCAAAGTTGAGGGGATGTCTGATGGATTCCTTATGTTCCTTACATACTCCTTTCCTGGATCTACTGCTATCCTTGAGTAGCTATGCACATGAACAGGTCCTTGCCAGCATCTGCCATGATTGTTTATTATGTTTCTTAGTCATTACCTCTCAATTACATAATTACACAAGATGACTAGAAACTGGCCATTCATTTCATCTGCTTTTTATCAGTGACTAGAGCATCCTCACATAGACTGGATGACTATGGTTGATTGGCATATTTCCTCAATGCTTGGGACAGAAGTGACTGCATCTGATCCAGGCAGCACTTACCAAAGAGTCTCCAACAGGAAAAGACTCTGTTAGTAGTCAACATTGTAATGGAAAACAAGTGGTTGTGAGAATACAAACCCAAATGCTTTCAAGGCAGAAGTAAGCAAAAACTAATGCAATACCTCAAAATCCTTGCTTCTGACATGGAACACTACACAAAGAAGCAGACAGTTATAAGTCATATAACAAAAAGAAGCCCAACCATGAAAGTTCATTATGAAGTAGAATTTTTGAATGAAAACTATAAAACAAAACTCTACTGATTAACCTTTGGTAGCCAAAACTACACAATTTACAAGAACTCAGAATTTTGCTGATGATAATGATAATCCAATAAAAAAAATACAGAAAAAGAATAGGTAAAAAAAATGGAATGCAATTGCTAAGTGCGTACCTCTACTCACCAATAAGCCTAATCAAGACATTTACATTTATATTTGATAGGTGACATTGCATCTTTCAAATAACAGCTTCTGCATTTTAAGCAGCTCTTTAACTGCAACTGGGCATTTAGTCAAAAGGAAAATTATGACTCATGAAAATATAGTAAACAATCTGTTTTTCTTGACTAGGCAGTCCCTGGGTTACGGTGTAGGTTCCACTCCAACGGCATGCCGTAAGTCAGAAAATGCATTAACTTGGAACATCAAAATAAAAATTTATAAAAAAGAGAGAGAGAGACTTTTGTAAGCCTTGGGAAAGAAACAGGTTTTTAAGCTTTGCCCTGGTAATAAACCAGTTTTCTCCCCTCCTAATAGTGAATCCTCCCAGTGGCTACAGCTCCCTAAACTGGTTTTCTCACCTCGTTATAGCGCCTACAGCCACGCCACTCAGAATCCTAGTTACAGCACTTATGGCACCATAATTCTAGTTACAGCACTGTAACCTGGAACTGATCTTTTTATGAACATTTTTTAAAAAGCGCTGTAAGTTTGGAACGCCGTAATTTGGAGCCGCCATAACCCACATTTGCTTGCATAAGCATATACTGTAATGCTTTACATAAAATATTACAACAAATAAATTTACTTGTGTAAAGTGTTAATTAAAGTACAGAGTAGTCCATTTTTAAAACTTTCAAATTAGTAATGTGATCAATACTTTATCCAAAAAATGCTCATAACAATTTGATACATTGCTTGGTGGCCTCCACAGATATATATATATACTGTATATATTTGTTATACTCTGGCTACGTAACATGAGCATGTTTTGTACTGTAAAGCATTTAGGGTACAAATGTCATGTGAAGTTGAGGTAATAAACTTTATGTCTTCCAGGGGATAGTATTTGTTGTTGATAATATGAATGAGAGTTACTGAGAATGGTGTATCAACATGTGTTTCTTTAGATAAGTATTTCTTGTGAAACTCTGGGAACACACTGAACAAAGAAAGGGCCTTTCTCCCGTGTGAGTTCGGATATGATATTTCAGGTATCCACTCTGATCAAACCTTCTAGGACAGTACGGACATGGATAAGGTTTTTCTCTGCTATGAGCACACAAGTGCTGTTGAAAGGAGGTTCTCTGTGAAGTGAAGAATGGGCACTGGTTGCAGTAAAATACTGGGATGTTGATGTCCTCGATGGGAGTTGAAGATGAGGCCTCTGTTCTTGGTTCCTTTCTCCTGGATATTCCATCACTGCCACTCTCTTCCTCTGCTCTTCCCTGTAGAAGAGGCCTTTTGTATAGTGGAAAATAAGCAAAATTGACTGACAGTATCTATATAATACTTTTAAAATAATCTTTTGAACATCACATATTTTTAATTTTAATCCATATTACGTATTGCAAATCTCCCAAATCTTTTTGATAAATTATTTGATAACCCATCAGCCATATTATTAATTTCTTTAAATCTCTTATTCTTTTTCAAAAAACAGCCATGCAATAAACAAATTACAATAACAAATTACCAAATGACGGTTAATGCAACAAGTGAAGAATCCACTTAATGAAAACTTCATGACAATTGGCACAAAACAATGGTGTCCTATGGCTTAGAAACAGCAAATTTTCAAATTTACCTAATCTAAGCTTAAAAGCTGTGCATTCAAACGAAGTAATGTGCTGTCGTTTGCTCTTCAGTTTACTAATGGAATTCCAATACGTTATTTGATTTGGTCCCTTGATTCAGCAGACATTTATGTAAAGGGTTTAAGTATTTATGAACATAATTGATCAGCATTTATAGTACATAAGAAGAGAGAAGAAATAGGCTTTGACCTGGGAAAAACCTATTTTTGGTAGCTGCTGTTCATCCTCAAAGGAGTTACACTCTCATGGTACCCCCAAGGCTTCATAAGACAGACCAACCAATTATCTGTACAAAGAATTCTCTTATGGATGGTCTCAGCCAGAATAGTGCTTGTTGGCACAGTGATAGAATACAAAGGACTCACGACAGGAGGGCTCTAGCTCTGTCCTACACCATAGCTCTAACAGACGAATGATGTCCCATTGCTTCTACAAGAAATTTTGCTGTTATCTCTTGGAACAGACTAAAGATCTGTGATTAACAAAACTGTATAATGAATAGGAAAAGGCCATAAACTATCTTGTATCTTCATTTTTTATGAAAGTGTTAAGTATACAACCTTTACAAATCTGTATGATTAAATGCAGTACAGTACTAGTGTCAAGTAAAATGACAGAATTAGAACAAACATATCACGACAGTTTTGTAGTCTAACTACTCTTTATCTGTGAGTCCTAAAGATGTGTATTTTGGAGATGTACATTAATGAGGAATTAAGAGGAAGCTTTTGAATTTACATATACATTCTGGGGACCTTATTATCCAAGATAAGTCATAACCAATACCAGAGTAATACCTAGAGCTGTCAGCCAGGTGGTCTCACCAAAGAACACACTGAGGCTTCCCATATGAACTGAGTGATGCCCTATGCAAAAGATACATTCACATCCTACCAACTACTGACCCAGTCATCAACCCAACCTTATTCTACAGTATATTGCCATAAGCCCAGAGATATCTGACTTTAGAAAATGTTAATGAAAACTGAGAGACCTGACAGAGGGATTAGCTTTTCATCTTTAAGGAAAGGGCAAAAGGTCCCTCTTGGGAGCTGAGTGAAGTATGATGCCAAGTATAAAGTAATTTATCATGTGCCTTGACCTCCTTTTGGCATATTATCAGTCAGCTGCCTGTGGGAAGGCAACTGTACCACAGAAGCTAAATTAAAATCAAAGTGGAATGAGCCTTATAATAAAATTTACATTTCTTTAATAAACTGCACACTTACAGTTTAAGTAATAAAGCATAACTATACAGCAAAAAGTACTTGGTACAAACATATGGTTTATAAATGATAATGGGGTCCTGTTAGCTAAGAAGTGGAGCACATGGAGAAGAAATCCTTCCTGTTGCCACTAGAGAGACTTCTAAGGAGAAATCCTTTCTTTTAAGAAATTTAAATGACTAATCCTCTAATACAGTAAATGGTCCTCTTACAGCAAGGCAGATACTTCTTCAGTATCACAGGACGTGGATCTAATGAGGGAGCCTAGCACAGTGAAGATGTGAGCTCTATATACAGTATTTAAATATTTTTAAGTCCACTGTAATGGTCCAGTCTGGCAACAAGAACTGAGTTTTTCTTTTACATGTATGTTCTAACTACATAGCAAGGAGACCTCTGTGTATATCAAGAAATGAACTGACAATCAATAAAAGGACGACCCTTGTGGGGTTTCTGTAAAAGCCCATGAAAATGATTTAGACTGGCAACCAAGTGACATCCTCAATAACCCACAAATGTTGCATCATTGGCATACTGAACTCCAGACAAAATAGGTTTTGGTTCACTAACAATCCCATCCACTTGCTGCTGCCTACCTGTAGGAAATCTTGAAGTAATCCTACAACATACCCACCCACTCCAAGAGTCTGAAGTTTATAAATAGGCTAAGTGCCTTGTGATTTACTAAATCGAAAGCAGCACTAAAATCTAATTGAATTACTCTGCACTCGAAACCCTTATCAAGGTTCCCTTGAAAATGGCATATTGACTATCAGGTAACAGTTTATTTCCATGATGCTTCTGCGAGTTCTGAGATGGAAATCCTGACTGGTGTTTTGGATCTAAAACATGTTTTCTCAGAATTTAAGTCTAAAATGAGGGCCTACATTTAAGTGCTTTCTCAAAGCTGGCTCACTGATGATTTTCCCAAAGATTAGTGCACTGTACCTTGGTATACTGTACTTGTTAAGGAAATAAGCAGGTGGTTTTACAGAAAGGTAAAGCACACAACAGTGCGAGAAATACAATTTTGGAGTGATAACCTTTAGCAACAGTGTAGAATTCAAGAGAAGAATTCTCACAAGCTGCTAACCTAACCTTATGTTCCTTAACTTAAATTCTGGTATAGGTATGGGTCAGTGATATAGAATAACACTGATTTCTCTCTCTAAATGAAGTACAGAATCCTGTATTCTAGTAGGAGTGGTGGTAGGTTTCTTTATATCTGTATGAAAAACATCAATAAATAAAATTTACAAATTAAATTTTGTACAAAAACCTCTAATTATAAAAATATAAAATAATACAGGTCACCAACTGAGCCTGAATATGTGCAGTTGAATATTATGACACATTAACCTGCATGTTGCTGACATTTTCTGCTTAAGTTCTGCTGAAACTGGGTTAGGCATTATCCTATTTTCAGTTCATTATAAGAACACTAATACTCGTACAAGTCTTTGGACACAATCTTTTAAGAACAGGGTAACAAGACCAGGTCAGTTTATTTAAATCTTTAACTGTACTTAGCATGCCAAAAAGAAATAATCAAAGACCCAGTCACACAATTTTCTGTTTACTTACCATATCAGTTGTACAGTATACAGTACAGTACTTGAAAAATCCTAAGGCTGACTCTTATGCTTCTCTCTCTCTCTCTCTCTCAGAAAAAAATCTTCATCCTTAACTTTTTAAAAGTAAATTACTGAAATGAATAAGCATAGGTTTGTACCATCAATAAGTCTCATGGTGACTTCAGAGCAGCTGTGGCCCTTGCGTATGCATAGCCATGTGTCTGGTTAGGGAGGCCTTACGAGAAAATCTCTGGTCACAACTGGGGCAGGAGAAGGGTTTCTCTCCAGTGTGAATTCGAATATGTATATTCAAAGAGCCTCTCTGTGAAAACCTTGCAGCACAGTAAGGGCAAGGGTACGGTTTCTCTCCAGTGTGTGTTCGGACATGTCTGATCACATGAAGCCTCCTGAAGTGGCTGTAATTACAGTAGGGACATCTTAGAAAGGTAATGCCTTGGTTCTCGTAGGATTCAAAGACCATGTTCGTATCATCAGCAGCAGGTTTGTTGTAGCCAGTATCAGCAACTCCCTGTTGGAAAGGGTTTCCAAATATGTATATAACTTAGAGAATAGAAGAGTTTTAAACTCATACAAAATTACTTTAAATGACATTACTTGAGCAAACTTTGCATAATACAGTTGAAATCTTTCAAGAGCTACTGTTCACTTCAAGGAATTCACATTATTCATACATTAGAAATATAAAAATGGGTGCCAGTCATCTAGTTCTGTATTTATTAACACCAACATTCTTGAATAAAAAACATTCACAGTAGTAACTTTTAAACAAATTATTTTAACCTATAAACCATTATTTAAACTTTATTTCATTGCCACCACTTAATTTCTGGTTGACTAATCTATTTGAAGTAACTAGTAAAAAAAGTAATTAGTAAACCATACAGTATTACCATTTGACTAGTTATATAGTAGGGAGTTTCTAGCTTGCCTACACTAACCAGCTTACTTTAATTTTCACATGCCTACAGTTTGTAAGCTCAATTGCAGAAATCTTTGTTTAAAATTATGATAATTTTGTCTTCAGTACTGATAGATTGAGGAAGATCAGGCACATTTTCTGTTAATGATAAAATAGCCTTTGATGAAAGTTTTTGCATCTACTATTGTCAGTGTTTCCCAGCAGTCCATGATTTCCACTTCAAGGTCAGCATCAATCACTATTTGAATCACCTCATACCTGCTGAGTGTATGAGGCCTTGATATACCTAAGAGTAACTTGTTTGGGTGTCTGAAGCATTGATGTGTTTGGTGGCAATGCATTAGTGGAACCATATAAGGAATAACACTGCCATGTTGCCAGAACACAGAAAGATAGGTCTTTTTTTTTTTTTAAAGCATAAGAATTCTGTACACAGTAAAAATTGTGTGCCTGGGTGCATTGCCACATAGCTCCAAAGTTAACCTGTCATTCCAAGCTTTAAAGCTTATCACATTTGTTGCTCTTTATGGATATAGCTTCTGTTGGGATCTTTCAAAAAAAAAAAAAAAAAAATTTTAAATGAACCTTACCTCTCCATTATACTGTCTAGCTTTTACTTCCGTGCCAGTGGGAGTTCGACAGTTTGAAACAAAAAACGAGAACACTCAGTTTTCTATGAATATCGCTCTGTCCATCTACTTTCCCTACCCCCCACCAGAGGAGTAATAGATATAAACACCCGTAGCCTTCAGTCTTCTACTGTCGTGGGGTTCAGTAGGAGTTCGGCAGATACATTCGGTTTTTCTGTTGGTTTGTTCTTTTATTTTTTGAATATTCATTTGGTATGATCCTGTAAGGTAAGAGTTGCCATAATAGGCATTATTCCAGTTTTATTAACCTCAGGATATATTTGGCTGAGGAAAAAATTATGATTGGATGACTATATGAACCGTAATTGAACGAGATGCAGTAACACTAACTGATCGTTAATGAAGAGAGCTTGTTAGGTTGTAGAAACAACTACTGAGGATAAACCTAGTAACACTTGAGTTAAAGAGATGCAAGTCTTGTCTGCTTTCCCATTTAATAACTGGTTAGGTCTTCTGCTACTTCTCTTTGATCTGTTACTCCAAATGAGCTTTTCATTGATTCAGGGCATTACATCTGATATGTGGAGCAATTTTTTATTATTATTTTCAGTGTTTTATTTTCTGTGCTGTCCTCCCAAGAGTTTAGTTAAGTTCAGGTTGTTTCCCGCATTGGAGGAAGGGTCAGTGTCCCTGCTTTTTATTGCCTTGTCCTTGGCACGTCCTGCCTCACTCCCTCATGGCTTGGAGTGACAGGGAACTAGGACATGTCAGAAAGTGGTGCGGATCTGTGCCCAATGTCCTCTTCCTCTGTTCTGACTGGTATGGCACCAGGTCCAACATTCGTGGCATAAGGAATTTATATTCTTTTAGGAATAAAATTCTTAGCTCCCTTAGTTTACAAGGTACAGTATACAGTATATATTTTATATATATATATATATATATATATATATATATATATATATATATAGATACAGTTGACCCCGGCCTATTCACTGTCCCGGATTTGCAGACTCATCTATTCGCTGATTTCTCTAAGGGACATATATACAGATTATTCATGCACTTTTTGTGATAAAACTATTAAAATATTCAGGTATAAGCCTTTTTAGAGGGTTTTTGGTGTTTTAAACTATCAAAATAGGCAGTTATTTAAGCATTTTTTGAGGGGTTTTAAGTATTCGCATATTTTAGCTATTTGTGGGGTAGTGTTACGCATCCCCACGAATACCAAGGTCGAATGTGTATGTACTATATATATATATATATATATATATATATATATATATATATATATAATATATATATATATATATATATATATATATATATATATATATATATATATATATATATATATATATATATATATATATATATATATATATATATTATATATATATATATATATATATATATATATATATATATATATATATATATATATATATATATTTATATATATATATATATATATATATATATATATATATATATATATATATATATATATATATATATATACACAGGCAGTCCCTGGTTTCTACGACAGGTCCAGCTTACGACGTTCCGAGGTTACGACACTTTTCAAATATATTCATCAGAAATTATTTCACAGTTTACGATGCATGTTCCGGGGTTACGACACATCGTATGCCGATCCGACGGAAGAAATATGGCTCCAAAACGGCAGAATAATCAAAATTTGGAGGCTTTTTTGATAAAAAATTTAATAAAAATGCAGTTTACATTGTTTTCAATACACCCAAAACATTAAAAGTAAGGTTTTCTTAGGATTTTTAATGATTTTTGACGGTTTTTCGGTTTACAACGATTTTTGGTTTACGATGCGGCGTAAAAGTGGAACCCCGTCGTAAACCGGGGACTGCCTGTATATGTATATATATGTATGTATATATATACTGTATACAGGCAGTCCCCAGTTATCGGCAGCCTCGGTTACCAGCGATCCAGTTTTACAGCACTTGTCTAGCGACGACGATAACCAGATTTTTGTTGTTGATAACCAGTTATCGGCGCTGATTGCCTCTTATCGGTGGCACTGATCACGGTTATCGGCGCCGCTAACCAGGTATCAGTGCTTTTATGCCGATTTTTGGTTGTCGTCCACGCCCGTCGAAACGGAACCCCTATTTATAACCGGGGACTGCCTGTGTATATATATATATATATATATATATATATATATATATATATATATATATATATATATATATATATATATATATATATATATATATATATATATACACAGGCAGTCCCCGTTATCAGCAGGGTTCTGTTCTGATGGTGTGATAACTGAAAAATCGGCGATTTTTGGTGCTTTTTCTGCGATTTTTGGTTCTTATCAGCGCCGAAAATAGCTATTTTCGGTTATCGGCACCTCTGTTAGGTATTATTGCCGCCAGTACCCAATTATCGGCGCTAATAAGTGGAAATCGGCGATTTTTGGCACCGAAAATTGCAGATTTTCATCACTAGACAAGAGGCGTAAAACCGGATCGCCAATAACCAAGGACTGCCTGTATATTTATATGCAAGCAGTCCCCAGTTAACAGCAAACCGGTTTTATGGCGCTTGTATAGCAACGAAAATTGGCAATTTTTGCCGCTGAAAATCGCCGATTTCCGCTTATTGGCACCAATAACCAAAAATCAGCGCTTTTCAGCGCAGATAACCCCCGAAAATTGCAGAAAAAGCACCAAAAAATGCAGATTTTCAATCAGCAGCGATTTTCGGTTATCATCACACCCTCAGAAACGGAATCCCGCCGATAACCGGGGATTGCCTGTATATAGATACAGTATATGTATGTATATTTCAGTTCTAGCACCAGTATTTGTTCTCCGATAGGATCACTCGGATAAGAATAAGAGGACTCTCCCAACGTTTTTTCCTCTTTTCCCATACCAGATCGGCTCGGTAGCAGTGATGCTTCATTTCCTTCTGGTAGTATTTAAACAAATTTTAGCTGCCTTGTTGAGGAAAGTTACTTTTTGCTTCAATCCTCTTTAGCTAAAGATTGTTCACGTTTTAAGGCTAGTATAAGTATCAGTTAAGTTATAGAGAAGCCTATATTGTCTTCGACTTTCCTGCTTATTGTGTAATTTTTCGACCAGGCCGATAATGCGCCTTGCAGTTTTGATACACCAGCAGCATGTGTCGAGCGCAAATTTGTGCAGTTGCCGCATGCCACATTCTTCATTCATCTTTTTTGCTTACCCATGCGCCTACTGCTTGCGTGACTTGGTTTGTATGCCTATTGCACGCACGCCTATGGCTTACATGCTCATAATTTATGCGCCTCTCGCGTGTGCATCTATGGCTTGTATGCTTCACACATGCACACTTAGGGCTTGTGCACTTATTGCTTGCACACGTGGCTTGTACACCTATGGTGTGCACGCTTATGACTTGGAGCACCTTTAGTTTGTGATCATACACCTGTGCGCCTATCACTTGTGTGGTTTTCGCTTGCGCGTCTGCCGATTGCGCACTTATCGCACTTTATATATATATATATATATATATATATATATATATATATATATATATATATATATATATTACTAAAAGGACCTCATTCAAATCAAACTGGATGGTATCTAATGGAGTTTTATTCAAAAGTTACAAGCTTTCTTGGACAAACAGTCCACATTATCAAGTATCCGTACAATGTGGACTGTTTGTCCAAGAAAGCTTGTAACTTTTGAATAAAAACTCCATTAGATACCATTCAGTTTGAATGAGGTCCTTTAGTAATTCTACTAATGCACAGAACAATTGTGTATATGATAAAGTTAATATATATATATAAATATATATATATATATATATATATATATATATATATATATATATATATATATATATATATATATATATATATATATATATATATATATATATATACTGTATAGAGAGAGAGAGAGAGAGAGAGAGAGAGAGAGAGAGAGAGAGAGAGAGAGAGAGAGAGAGAGAGAGAGAGAGAGAGAGAGAGAAATAATCAACACACAATCACGTGTGAACCAGAAATAAATTTTACGACTCACACCGGGATTGAATTCATAATCCCTGGATACTCTTTCACCATCCAACCTATAAGGTGCACATAGGTATACCAAATTACAGTACAGTGAAGTACACACACTATTTTTTACGTTTACGCACTGAGTATTATTATCACCATTACTTTGTGCTACCTTAGTACAATTCTGGATATCATTTTAACAAATTTCTGGAATGCTGGTAAATGACTATACAGTACATGTATCGGGATTTGCTGCCTAAAGGAGGTTTTCATATACAATTCAGAATGTTATGCTCTTCAAAAAAGAAAATTAAATGATAGTGTCTCATCAGAGTTATATAAATAGGGTTAAAATCAAGATGTTCAGATAAAAAGGTATATCAAATTTCCTTGTCAGAGAAATTCATATTAAATGTATTCAGAAACAGTGTAAGATTTTTCAGGATTTTACCCCCTTCTTTTTATAATGTAGGCAATGAATGAATAAATGAATAGTTCCACTACCAGGCTCCATATATTTTGCTTTGATGTAAGTACCAAAGGCTTCAGTGTGGTGGTCACTGGTGTAGAAGAGGGACAATACCCTTTGTTTGGTCCATAACATACACAAACATGAAAAAATGTAATGGATTTATTCATTCATATGCAGCCTACATAATAAAATGAAAAGGAGAAAACGAGAGATATTTGGACACTATTTTTCTATCAATTATAAACATTTAATTAATATATGTGACTAGCAATTTAAAATACCAAATGAACATCTTGGTTTATGTCTTCAATATAAAAGTGATCTCAGTAGAGCTAGATAACAATTAATATTAACGTACTTAATTAAAAAGACAGTACAATCCACTTGGATATGCTGCTCCTCTGAGGACACGAAAGCCTTTTTATGAAAAGCTATAATGAACTACAACAAACATCATAATACTGTACTTGAAAGTTTAATCATGATTTACCTTTATATAAAGAAGGGATACACAGAGTTACATTAAAATTAACCCTTTCTCATGATACAAAAACAGAACTCTTGCACTACAGAACAAGCAGGCTATCTGTACTACAGCAAACAATCAAAACTACCACATACCATAAACAATAGCAGCATGATAGTTTTGAGAAAGTTATTCATGCTATTGATGGGTCATCATGTGTTTTCTCATGCTGTACTTCCTGGTGAAACTTTGGTAGCATACGGGACATAAAAAAGGCTTCTCTCCTGTATGAGACCGGATGTGATAAGTCAGCGTTCCTTTCTGTGAAAATCTGGTAGGACAGAAAGGGCATTCGTACGGCTTCTCTCCCGTGTGCGTGCGCAAGTGCCGAATTAAGTACACCTTCCTGATATTAGAATATGAGCAGAAAGTGCACTTATAAAACGTCATGTTGTTCATCTCAAAGGTTGTTATTTTGTCCTCCAGACCAGCCTCGTAAAATGTGTCCGATCCTCTTCCTCCTCCTCCTCCTCCTCCCTGTGTGAGAGGATTTGCTTATTAACTACTGTGTATCAATTATCTTGGGGATATCCAAATTTTCAAATCAAAATACTGTACTGTACTGTGAACTGTGTAAAATACATTAAATTATTTTCCTTTTCTCTGTAAAAGGAAATCAGCTTGTTACTTTGCGATGCTGCCTACATAAAATGCTTGTCTTCATATGTTATATTAGCTAAAGGTGTAATGGAAGAATATACAACTTTTTAAATAACACTACATCTAAACTTCAATTCTATTAGAGTAACATCAAATAAACAAGGTCCCTCTGATATAAATCTAATTATATCAACCAAAGCATTGAATAATAACATGCATGACAAAACTAACAATGTAACCTTGAATTTCAAAAAAATATTAACACGTTGTTTCAATTCTTTTCCTTCTCTCCATTCAAGCAAGCTGATGAAGTATGTAAGGTGGGGTGGCTAGGATAATACTGAATGATCTGTTTTAACTCTTCATCCAGAATGACCTCTCTGCTCAAAACTTGGTAACATATGATGCAACATCTTTTCCCCTATCAGGACAGATAACCAGCAGTTTCAGCTAGCTGAAGCACTACTGATGTACTTACATTTTTGAAACATGAGGTAAGAAAATGTATGTACATGAAGTAAAAAATAGGAAAATTAAAATGAAATTATGAAAGGCACAAGAACACTGTATTACAACCATCAAAGAATACTCTACATGAAAAAGTAAAGCAGCCAAGAAATCTGAATGCTCACAGAATTGGATTTAAAAGCATACCGAGAGAATTCAACCTTCCTCACCACAGGCATTCATTATATCTTCTCAGCTTTTTATAAAAAGAAAGGAGACAAAGTAAAATATTAATGGAAAATGATGGCTTCAACATATGGAAAAAAGGTGGATGTAAACTGATAGATTTTCCACTTCCAATGCTTTTAATATGTACAAATGGGTTTAAAGGAGAGCAGAATTAATGCAAAACCAATATGCAAGTTTGTCTGTGTAATAGAACTATTTACAGACACAACCAACCCACTCATTTTAACAATCACATGAAGGCTTATAATGTTAAAGAGACAAGGCATGGGGCTTGGAAGACTGGGCCTCATGAGTATTCTGGAATTTATTCAACAAGTCTCGGGTCAGTTACTCTGCTAAAAAGTAGTAGTTGCATTGCAAGTCCTTCTTAGTTGTGTACCAGTTTAAAACTGTCCTCGTTGGTCCCACAAAACAGCTACTAAAGGTGACCACTTTGATCATTTCATCAGCTGTTGATGCTAATGTAAAAGCATTGGTTTGTATGGTACAATGACACCTCAACTTAATGGACTTCTGTACTTTTTTTGCTATGCTGCCATTTTAGATGTGATAGATTTTTAGATACATCTCTTAAAGTGAACGTTAAGTGTAAACTAAAAGTTAGTTTAGGTTACGAACAATGAGGAATTGCTGTTAGCTGTAAAATCTAGAAAACTTTCAAGTGCAGGATATATATTATAATATAGGATCTTTGTTACCATAAAGCCAGACCCACAAAGCATCTGCGGAATTGAGATTCTACCTTGGGTTCAGGCTTTAAGTTACAACATTAGTTCACAGCATAAAAATCTTGAATTGATGGTATTACAACCATCCTCTAAATTTCACAAATTTCATACATGTGTTATTTTTTCCATCATGAAATATAACCAATCTAGAATGTTTATGAAGCTTCTCTGGCAATCAGCTAGTGATATTTGATATCTATAGTCTGATGTTAAAAGGTTATGTTCTCTAAATTTAGTCTGTAAAACTTATTTTTAAAAAACTGCTTAGCTTTTTGCCTTTTTCTGTTTATGCCACTCAGTTTCTTCTTACTTGGCTGTCCAGCTTCTTTATTTTTACCTTCATCCAATTTCTACTTCATCATTTAAGAATAGATCCCTTGGAAGCCCTTTAAGAGTCTAGAAATATGATGGTGGTCATTGTAAACTAATTCATAATAATAATACCACAGCAGCTGATAAGGAAACTAAAAAGTTTTTTCTTCACACTTTCTCTTTGCTAAACTTCAAGTGGAGAAACTTGTACTCTGATACTATTAACAAGGACAATTTGTAGGATGACAACTAAATCTCCCAACAAGTAACTAGGTACTGTTCACCATATTAGGATAAAATCCTTCCCTTAAAAAAAAACAACCATGATATGTAGAGCCTTGTTATTGCCTATCCAGAAAACAATGATGCTAATCTAATCTTCAAAATCTAACTTAAGTCATTCATACAAAACTGCAAAGGGAGAACACAATATTTAGATAGTATTAAGTCCTGATAAGTATTACAAATGCAGTTCAATTTTATACTTAAGCATCAGAAACAATATTTACTTTCTGGAAATATCTATTGGTTCAATCACCCACAAGCTCTCTTTTGCATAATTATTCATATATGGAACAAACCAGGGTCTTAATGAAAAAATAAATCCTCTGGCACTAGCTGGAGTCCAGTTAAAAATAACACAAGGAATTGGTGGCAACAGGCATCAACCAATAGGAGAGAAGGTGGAAGCTATGCGATCATCTTTACCCCAACTACATATCATCAATTCAGTTTCTCTCTAACCGTCTTCGTAGCAACACGGTTTGGTGCCCTTATTTCCCAAGAAGCTGGTTATTATGTACTTCCTGCCCGCATACACCTACGGTGTTCTGGTTTTTTTTACTTTTTTTGTTGTGAGTATTTTGTGTGCTTTTGATCTGTATTTTACTTGCATTTCCCAAATGCGAGCCCTGTTTCCGGTAAGCCTCCCAGGTGTCAGAGATGTTGTCCTGGAGATGGTAGCAACCATTGTTCCTGTTACTTGTCTTCTTTGTCTACTGACCCTCACCCCACTTGTAGTAGGTGCAGATCTAATGTTTTCAACGTAAGGAACCCTTGTTCTGTGTGTTGTCTTTGGTCTCCTGAGCAATGGAAGAGATTTGCTAATAAGAGGCACTATAAGAGGAAATCAAAGGAGCCGTCTTGGGAAGGCTTCTTGTCTCCTTTAATGGCCAGCATTCCTATTCCTTCTTCTTCAGCCTCTTCCTTACCAAAGTCTCCTCTCGCTGCTTCTTCTCACAAAAATTATTCTCCCTCTCATTCTTCTTTGGCTTCATCCTTAAGAGATTCGAAGGGGGTTCAGGAGGTCATATTTGTAATGTTGCTGGCCCTGTTCTTTCAGGAGGGGGGACGCTTCCCCAAGGGAGGAGGCAGCTCCCTCTAGTACAATTTTTTCAGATGTGCAGATGTCTGAGCATTGGGCATTGCTAGGCCTATCAGGGGTACCAACTCTTTCTGGCCTTTCGTCTCACTGCATGTTGTCTCGTAACACAGCGACTTTTGCCATGATAGTTTCTAGATCTTCTGTTTCGATGACATCATCTCAACTAAAAACGGCTCTCCATGGGGCTGTTTATAATGTCATGGTCTCCGTGACATCATCCCATCTGTCAAGGGCTCTCCCAAAACCTATCTTCTTGCCATTCTCCTTCCAGGCAGGGTCCATTGACTTTCTCCCTTAAGTCTCCTAAGTCTGCTTCCTCTGACGTCCCATCATCTTCACAAGTTGAACAAATGACAAATTTTAAATCAATTTGTATTTTTCATAACTAACAAACCTTCGCTCTTAACGTATATGGCCCAACTCAAGCCACCCCTCATTTTTTTCCTGGGCTAGAAGGAAACTGAATTGATGATGCATAACTGAGGTAAAGCAGATTGCACAGATTCCTGCACAGATTCCTCCTGCTCCCCTATTGACTGACGCCTGTTGCCACCGATTCCCTGTGTTATTTTTAATCAGACCCCACCTAGCACCAGAGAATTTATCCTTACATTAAGACTGAAGGTTTATTAGTTATAAAAAATACAGATTTAAAATTTGTCATTTTTTCCTGGTTAGTGACAGTCATCATATGCACAATCAGTTTTATCGTTCTAAATAAAAAATTTAACTTTTATAAGGAATAAAAAGTACATTAGATCTGATTACTACATTACTTAACCTTCAAAATACAATATGTGCTAAGAGTCTTGTTAAAATTTGAAGCAGGTGAGATTCTAAGGTTTTTCATTCTGTTGTATTAAGGGTAACAACTGGTGTTCCAAATTAAGCCTGTTCAACAATCAGTTTAATACTAGACCCAGGAAACGTATTAAATGTGACCAGACTGAAGTTATGGTAAATTAATCATCTTTGTACAGGTACATTTGCCTGCATTCCTAGGATGAGTTGTTATATCACTATGTACAAGCATAATCAAACTGAAAAGTTAAAAAGTTTGCTGAGGTAATAAAAAATATATAAGTAAGTTTAGTATACAACCTGTAAATAGCAAGGTTTAGTGATAAACCTTGCTATTTACAAACATCTTAAATGAAAGAAAGTAATTTATCATGTGCTGCTAGGTTGCAAACCACGATTTTTAGGGATGTGTGCACAATTTGCTAAGAGACACACAAGATGACTGATAAACGCTACTCAGCATGTTACAGGTGAGAAATAATAAATTTACAGTATACAGTTTATAGTTTATTAATTTAACAATACAGATGTCACAGGTTCTTAAATTATATAATACAAATACTGCACAAATCATTTACCAGAATCTCGATCATGAATTACTGTAGTGATAACAGAAACAAGAATTAAATTGGAAAGGTTTATTCTTATTGCAATTTTCCAAAACATCAATTCTCATTTTTAAATAGTTTTGCAATTTCTTTTCTTAAATTAGAGGGGCCATTGAATATAAAATTCTAGGCTTGTACAAACAGTTGGATTCATACATTATACAAGTGATCTCACACACAATCTGTTATCTAGAAGAGCCATATTCACCTGAATTATTTCTGCCTTCATATGCTATATTAAGCAACTCAATAACAGAAACAAAGAATACAAATGTTACGCAAAAGAAATTACTTTCATTCTTAATTTTTATAAATGGTCTTGCCCAGCTACAAGCAGATCATGATCACCCGTAGCAATGTCTATCCCTTGAACAGTTAAATGCAACAGACCAAGTGGGAATATTGTATAATAAATAAACACATAATACACTTACAGAAACTGATTAAAATGAGCTTCTTGACAGTGTTTTCCACAACTAAAGAATATTCATTCTTGGTGTGCACTATAAGAAAAAATAAATAAACATTCTAACATGCACCACAGTTTCTACAAAGCAAATACGGTACCACTTTTGTAACTTGGAGAAGTCATAATAGTAAAGAAGCATGTTTTGTTTGTTCGACAAATATACATTCTTAACCCATAAAGACTATTGTTTACCATATTTTAGTAAAATATAGCAATATATAAATTTTCCTCTACTGTACACCACCAGACACACTGAACAAATAATTTTGTAAGAGCTACGTGCAGTAATTACAAATATGTAGTATGAACACAAACTATACAAAGAGATTTAAATTATCAGATTTCCCCTCTGTTTTATGTTAAACCTTTTTTCATCCTAGTAACTGCAAAGAATTTTTGTATGACAAAAGTTTTTTATTCATACACAACCATTGATCATATGTCCATTTTCATGTCCCAAATATTCCCAGGATCACCAGTCTTTTGTTTATCAGACAGAAGAAGGCAGTTTCACTGTGCAGACACCCTCTGGACCAAAAGATATATATTAACAAATACCATCACTTTTCATGAAAACTATGCAAGGGAGTAAGATTTGAGGGAGTGAGAAGAGACCATTCATTAATGATTCATTAGGTTTTATGAAAAAGCTTGTTTCCTCACAATACCAGTACAGTAATCATATTTGTGCCTGAATTGCCATTCAAGTGGGAGGCTGAGATACTAAATTCCTCTGAGCATTTGTGTATGCCTACAGGATCCAGTAGAGTACTTAAGGAACCAACTCTCTGGTAGTTTGTGTATTTGTAAAAGGTATGGTTAAAACTTTTGAGTGTACAGCAGAGCACATGCATCAGATAAGAGACTTTTAGAATTGTAAAAGGATATGTACCATAAACATTAAAAGTAGCAGCCAAAATCTCTAAAAACTATGCCTCTTAACAGTGTCGTGAATGATCAGTAAAAATGAGAACAATGAATCTGCAACATTCTCCCCCCCAAAAGGTAACATGGACCACTATGACTGCTGTACCTATATGAACCAGTACAAACTCAACTATCAATGTTAATGATAAAAGGGGTAGAAAGTGCTTAAAACTCACACTTTTACCTATTTTGCTTCACCAACGGTCACATTACATTTAGTTCTCAAGACACTCACTTTAGACAAAACCAAGATCATGTCCTATAAAACTGTTTCCTCTTTTGCTCCATAAAGGGATGAATCAGAGTTCTGTCCTCCTTAGGCAAAGCTTGTTAAATCTCACCAGACAGAGCAAGCAATTCTGACTTTGCTGGAGATGTAAGACAAGGGAGGCATGACCAAGTGTGCCATGAAAAGGTCCTGGATTCCAACTGTTTGAATCTTTGTATGGAGTTAAAAACAAATGACAGTCACTAATGACCACTTCTAGCATGTATAATCTTCTCAGATATCATGCAAGCACTGCACGTTATTGCTGTTGCATTGTTGGATATCATATTTACATAGCTTCCTGCTAAGAGGTGATTGAAGTACTTTGAGCCTTGACAAGATGTTCTCAACTCGGTTGATGATGTGCTATCCTCTGTCTTGTAACATCAAAGGCTTCATCACTTGATGCTGCAGATGATATGCTTGTTAACTTTGACAGATTATGTCTTAAACATCCAATCCTCCATACAGAAAGGGACTGATGTAACTCATAATAAATGAAATATCAGGGTCCTACCATTTTGAAGGTACTAAGAATATCCTCCAAAGCTACAACTGGGCAGTTTTCAGGTAAAGTTACTGTCTGCTATGCTTTCAGGTGGAAACATATACTCCAGTGATCCAAGGTGCCATGATGGAAGGATTTGCTGGAATTGCTAGAACAAGAATGACAACTTCTTCTGACAGGGAAAAATCTTCTGCATTGATGACCATGTTCAGTTGATTGTTGAACTCCTTGATAACAAGAAGTCCGAGGTTTGAGCAAAATCCAATGAAGATGACCACAAGTTGTCTCAACACCGCTACTATTGTTGGCACCATTAGTCACCAAGTATCTTTGCCGTCTATACTAATCCAAAGCATACATGATTTCACTGAAGTTAAAGACCCATAAATCCTGGCATTATTTCCAAATCAAACACACAACAATTTCTCAATCAAATGAAACAAAGATATTTCATCAATGCCGAGTTAAAAAGATTAATGGATACTAAAAAAGACATTTCTCATGATCATTGCACTGACCTATCCAGAAGGGGGTACACTATACAAACTCATACAACTGCCTGCACACTTATCCCAGGGTCATCAAACCAACTTGTAATTTGCAGCCTGGTATCTCAAGAATGAAAGGGGTTTGTTTCCAAGTTGGGTAGGTGACTGAATCCAAAAATTTATATGATCCATGGATTTATCCATGTCTCACACAATTCTTTTTTTCTCAGTTTAATCTCCTAGTTAGGATCACTATTGTTAATAAACCTCCAGCTGTTTCTATCTTAAAAAGGTTTATTTCATAATTGGTTAGCAGATGTTTTACAGACAGGTGTCCCTCCTGACTCCAATCCTTTCTGTTTATCTGGGCATGGAACTAGCACTGAGTAGGGCTGGCTTCCCACCTAGTGGCTAGGTTTCCTGTCTCCTACTAATAATGTCTAGAACTCCAGGTGACGTCTCCTACTATTAATGTCTAGAACTCCAGGCGACAAGTCCCTACAGGGAGAAGAACTGTTCAAGTGAAAGTACTGTTCTTAATTCTCTGCTGTTTGCCATACCCGCTTTCTGAGCCAAAAATACATCTGTTGAAACCTACCTGTAGTCAAACTGGTTGGTGTAGAAGGATAAGAACTCCCTAGAAAGTGCCTGATGATCTCTGATGTCAAGACTACAGAGAAGAAGATAAAGTTGGCACTAGGGATCTTTTGTCGGTAATTGATTACAGTATCAAGTTTGGGCATTTTGTATTATGAGGAACTTCATTACCTTGGGTGCTGTTGAGGTTCACTCCCCTCCCCCCCCACCCCCAGTCAACATACACTACAGTACTACTAAAGAGCACTCACAGCTAGAAGACAGACAATCTGGAAAAAATCCTACAAGGTGTCTAACTCATTCTTAATAAAGAATACAGAGGATGATGAGATAGTAAGTGGTATATGTTATAAGTGGATCTAATAAAAGCTACATAGCTGTTGTCCTATATGAAAAATGTCTGATTAAGCCAAATTTTGCAAGTTTCTCATTCCTTCATCAGTGACAATTTGCAAGAATTTGGGTGAACATAAGTTTGGTGGGGTCATCTATGTTAGAGTTGCCCTTGGATTGATAACAGAGGCTTTCACCTTGGTATCTGAAGCTGCTAAAAATCCAAACACCTTTCCCAGTTGAGGAATTCAGAAAAAGAAGCTCATCCCCCAAAGCAAAGTTCTTTAATGCAGTAATTTCAAATAACCTTCCCAGGGGCCTTTAAGGGGTATCTAATGTATGGGCAGAGTAATTAGTGTAACTCATAAATCCTGGAAACAAGAAGTCCATGGAGGAGGCAGTCAGAAAACAACTGACTATCAGATGTTGAAAAGATAGAAAGCCAAAAATTTCAGTTTTGTCTTCCATTGGATGAGATGCTTCCAGATGCAGGAAGATGGGCTTAGTCACTGTCTCACTTAAAAGCTTGCTTCTCCTTGATCAGTGACCTGTAGTACATGCAACCAGAGCCCAAAAAAGAACTTCTCTCCTTGCTTATTCTTGAGGCTGGCTGTCCCTGGTAAGCTTTTGGTATGTCCCAGTGACTGAAGATAACTTTTGCCTTCACTGCTGTTGCCCTCTGTGCAAGTTCAAAATGATCAATCTAGGTAGACTCCTCCTTGGGATGATGCTAGTCATGCTTGACTCCTCCTTGGGATGATGCTAGTCATGCTTGGAGTCTTACAGAAAGGATGAAAGGTCACTGTCAGCAGACTTGCGATTGTTAACCCCACAATCTCTGTCTTACTTGATGGGGGAGAAAAGCATTCATGGTCATAGTCATTCAGGAAGGAGGCTGCCTTGTAACAGTGGAAGCCATGCTATCGGTGTCTGCTGGTAACATACCTGGTATTAATACTCAAGAGTGCAACTCCTACAAGAAAGACCCCTCCCAATCAATATAGCAATCATCAGCAGAGCAGTAGGAAATACTGAAGGAACATTTACTAGAATGGGACCACATTATAAGAGGAAGGTTGGCAGAGGGTCTCATATTTCATCTGTTTAGAAGAGTTGCTTATATCCTAGTTTGCAGAAAAAAAAGAGGAAAAAATGGAAAATATGCATTCAATAAGTGCTGGAAAAGTGATTCTCGCAAAGTAAACACCTAGAGAATGAAAGGACAACTGTTCCAAGCACTGTATAGCCACAAAAAGTGAGACAAGTTATGACTTACCTGTAGGTTCAGAAGGCATGTGTATAATGAGACTACTATACCTTCTTTTCTGGCTGAGAGACAAAAAACTTGTGGTCCTTGGAACTTTCAAGACATAAATATGGGCATTTATTGATTAATGGGGTTGTTATGAAACAAACTACCATCCACAGCATCATACAACTTTCAAGAAGATATTTCATTAAGATTTTCTAAAGATCGAATGGGAAATATCTTACAGTTTACGATTGAACAGCAATTCACTACATGAACTCTTTAAAAATAAAAGCATGAAAAGTATGAAAATATCTATGTACAGGCAGTCCCCGGTTAATGGCGATCCGGTTTTACGGGGCTTGTCTAGCGACGAAAATCGGCAATTTTCGCGCCAAAAATCGCCAATTTCCACTTATCGGCGCCAATACATACCTTTCAGAGGCGCCGATAACCGAAAATCAGCGCTTTTCAGTGCCGATAAGCCCCGAAAATTGCTGAAAAAGCCCCGGAAATCGCCGATTTTCGGTTAGTGGTGATTTTCAGTTATCATCACGCCCCCAGAACAGAACCCCCGCCGATAACCGAGGACTGCCTGTACTAGACTGAGACTGTGGATACAAAATGTTGTATTGAGCTGAAGTATGTTTTGAATTCCAGTAATAACACATTTAGCAAATCTGTGTTAGTCTTCATTCTCAGATGCGTTAGCCTAAAAGTGTTTTCCTATTGATGACCTCAAAGTACAAATACGGTAACTCCCAATATTAAAAGAGTAGATCGTGCAGTAGTCATAAAAAAAAGTTAGGAATAACATTTCAGTTCAAAGTCGTTCAAAGTTTTGCATGTAAAGCTACAACTTTAGCCCTGATGTTAGCAATGTTAAACTTACAAACAGCAAGGTAACAGGTTACCGTATTTTATATGGTAGAATCTGAAAATTCTGAAATTATTACTTCATAGCATACAGATACAATTAGATGCAAACTTTATTATAACTCTGCTTACTGAAATTTGGACCATATCACGTTATCAAAGAGGGAGGTTAATGAACCTCTTTAATGCATGGCTTGGCAAAATTTCTCCCATAACTGAGAGGAAGAAATATGTAAGAGGTCTATCAAACATTAGTTGAGAACAAATGCATTCTTGAACCAGGATGGTGCATGAGACTCACTTTGTACTGACACTGGAACTCTTGAGATAAAAATGAGAATAACATGACCCTTCATTGATGGCATCCATCTCCTATACATAACCTAAGAATTGGTCAACAAATCTCACTGTGACATACCAAGAGGCTTCAGTAAGCTGCCTGTTATTGTGATTTCATTAGTAGCCAGCAAATATCCAATCTCATCCATTCACATTCTTCCAAAGCTATTCCCTCACCACAATGATATTTATAAAATAAAGCAGCGGAAGAGTAACTGCAGTTGTAGCAGTCACTAAGATTTAAATTCTCGAGTACAGTATTAGATGCAACTTCGTTTTTATGCATTGCTTACCTAACCACTGAGTAATGAAATAGCTGCTCAATCTCTTATATGAAGAACTTTGTACCACAAACATGATGCTTACAACAGATGATCTGAAGTGTATGACAAATTATCTGATCAAGGGTTCAATCAACAGAAACTAAAAGAAAGCATACAGTATTACATTATGGTTGCATACAATGCAGAATAATATAATTTCACTAAAGCTACCCAAGTTGTAATCACCTTATTCAAGATAAATGTACTGTATATTGCCTGTAATACTTATAGTGCTGAAAAGGTTTGGATTGTAACAAATTTTTCCCAACAAAATTAAAAGATGCAAATGGAAATAATGAATATGCACAGAAAGGTTAAAAAAATCTCAGGGTAACTAAACTGAAATAAAGTATCAAGATTTACAAAAAAAAAAAAAAGTCTCAAAAGCAAATATAAAAACCCTCTAATCAAATACTTGCCATGCTAAAATGCATCATTAATTGTTTAAATCAGGAATCCCTATGTAAAAGCCAAGAGCAGAGCCACATACAGGTTCATGAAATCACTCACTACTGCACTTGATTGATTCTTATTTCTGAAGAGGCCATGGAACTCCTTTGTGAACATTTAGAACATGGTATTTCAAATGAGTATTGCGAGCAAAACTACGATGACAAACTGTGCACATGTGTGGCTTCTCACCAGTATGTGTTCGTACATGATTGTTCAAGTTGCCTTTTTGTGCAAACTGAGCTGAACAATAAGGACAGCAATAAGGCTTCTCCCCAGTGTGAACACGTAAGTGCCTCATTAAATTAGTTTTGTGAGAATTGACGTATGAACAGTATTGGCATTGATACAACTGTGAGTTGAGCATTGTTGTGTGCTGGGATCCAGTTGAAGAACATTCTCCACCAAAGTCGACGAGTGTTCTGACACCATCACCACCCTGTTAGAAATGGGTTGTTTCAGTATTTTCATCAATGAAAATGCATCTTAAAATGCTAAAATTATAAAAATCATCTACTCATGGACAGCCACGTGAAAAAAACAGTTAAGAGGAAAAGGTGTCAATGGTTTACAGTTGCCACAATGACCTGTAAGGACCCATAAAATTTATTACTGTATGGTTTTCTACTAAGCCACAAATTACATATGTAGAAGTAAACTGAAACTGCCAGAACTGCCAAGAGTACTATACAGCATTAAGGAAGAAGCTACCAGACTACCATTACTGCTGTATGAATTGATTAAGCGTTAAGATCAATTTGTCTCCATGGTTCAACTAACAAAGAAATTAAACCCAACCATCAAGATGACTTATTTCTACACAGAAATCCCTAAAGTGAAGTGATGGTTCAAGATGTATGACAGTAATCATCATTATCATTCATGTTTTTGTCAGGTTTTCCCCTTGCAAGGCTAGAAGTCTCATGAGTTCTCTCCATTTTCTTCTATTTTGTGCACTTCCTGCCTGCCCTTCCACCCAGTCAAGATCTTCACCTATGCTCTCTCCATGATTTCCTAGCAATTTTCATTAGTCAATGCCCTACTTCTTCCACATCTACTGAAAAACTTTTAATCTTTCCCAATCATGTGCCAAAACCAACTCTACCTTATAATAATCAATTTAAAACTTTATCAAATATTTATAGCAAAGGGTGCAGTGACCACAGTCCTTAACAAAGGTAGAAACAAGTATATTGGAAATGCCCGACAACTATGATCTTGATGACAAAAATGTTTGCATATGAAAAGCAATTTAGGTATACTGTATGAGGAAATATGTTGAATCTGGTCTAGCAAGTCACGTATCAGTATATAATAATTTTATACTTGAATTTTTTCATGGCTAGGACTTTTCAGAACCACCAAGGCAGACCACCATCACAAGAGACAGGGAGAAATCCTGGATATCAATGGCCTCATCAGAATGTACAAGGATAATCCTAATAGATACAGGCAGTCGCCAGTTATTGGCTGGGTTCTGTTTCTGAGGGTGTGATGATAACCGAAAATTGCCGCTAACCAAAAATCGGCGATTTTTGGCACTTTTTCGGCGATTTTCAGGCTCATCGGTGCCAAAAAGCGTCGATTTTCAGTTATCGGCCCCTCTCTTAGTTATGTATCAGCGCCAATACCCAATTATCAGCACCGATAAGCAGAATCGGAGATTTTTGGCACCGAAAATGGCTGAATTTCGTTGCTAGACAAGCACCATAAAACCGGATCGCCATTAACCGACACTGTCGTTAACCGGGGACTGCCTGTACTGTAAACAGTACTGAATAAGAATTCCATCAACACACAAATAGTACAGTTCTTAATTTGCTGAAGCCTCAGTGGCAATGACATTCTTAAGTGCTGCTTACATTTTGAAGCAAACAGAAATAATGTTGGGTAAGACCTCTATCTACAAGAGAGAAAGAGTCCCTTAGATTAGAGGAATGGGAGGAAGGCGCTCCCAGTACAATACAGTACTCAAAAAGTAACATCTGCTTTGTATTCATATGATGTGCTAACAGGTAACAATTTCTACTACAAATCTGGATAATCACACAAATTATGAATGACACTGGTCCCAAAAAAGGTGCTGCCTACAGTGTGCATTGCAAGGCACTTATCAGTAATATACTCTCTTTGCAACCTCCCCTCTATCCCCATTAAAATGCTTTCTGCTACTCAATCATCATCTTTTCCCATTGGTATCTTCCCACCTAGCTATTCAACTTATTCCAATTTTCACTTCCCGTAACACTTTCATCATTCATCTTTTCTCTGCATGAAGGCAGATAACTCACAACACACTTGATTGTTTAAACTCTGCATAAGAATGTTTCAGTACCAATAAGGGAAATCTTATATCTGTACTTTTACTTAAAATGCATCAGTCACTGAACATCAATACATTACAGAGGGAACTGATAATACTGGTTACTGATTTTGCCTGAAAATGAAATTAAATTGACCTCACATTTCATCAGTGTCCTTCAGCAATTACTGGGATAATATTAATTTGTGAATTGTCAGTACTGATTTGACAAAAATCTGTATTAGCATTTATGTTCTTTTAAGGCTAAATCCTGGAAAGGAAGATTGCTCACACTGCTGTCCTTCAGGTAACTCTAATTTTAGAATATGCAAGGAAAAAAGACAAATGATGCAGCCTGTTTAGATTATGTAACTACTGGCCTACATAAATAATATTTAAGGAAAAATCAGTATAGCAACATTTAACTTATGCTAATCCAGTCAGACTACAATATTTCTCAACAATCAGGCTTTGATGGTAAAATAAATAAACAAGCAACACTGACAGCATAAATAACAATGCTCAAACCAAGTTAGTCAGAATACTCGTCCACACTAAACTTCTATTTATAGCCATTAGGCAGGAAGCACAGGTGATGTTAACGAGCAACCAACATGAAATAAGTATGAAGCCTCATTACAATCTATTGTCCATATGTACAATTACAAAAACATGGATTTATATTGGTACAGTATATAAATGCATTTGTATTACATGTCACTGAAACACTTTCGATTTTTGCATCTTCATATTTTGTCTGGATGTTCAGTAGTATAGTAGTAAGGGTCTGACAAGTGTTAATAACCCTAATTCAGATTGTAAGTTTTTCTGCTTTCTTCTGTACTCAGATTTATACAACAATAAACAAAGCTGTTAACATCTCTACCTACATCATCTACACCACGTGTTTGTTCATACTGCTATTTGAAACTGTTTACCTGTACAGTATAACAAATTTCTAACAATTAACTCTGCCATTAGTGATATGCCATAGTAAGGTCCTGTGTGAAAGACTGGCATTGGTGCATCATTTATGTGAAGATGTAGCAAATTAATTTACAAGTCAAAAGAGATAACTCCCCCTATAAAAAGGGACCAATTTTCAATTTATTTGAAAGCTATGAAATTTAATTTTTTAATAAAATTTTGTAAACCAACCTTCCTCAGAAATATACAAAATCAGGTATTGTACTGTACAGTATATGGATACCTGATGAACAGCCCATGACTGAATCCATATGCACAGACTGAATCTCAGAAGCAAAGCTTCAATCAACAGAGAATATCAAGTTATAGACATGAATCAATAAAATAAATTTGAACAATCTTAATTATTTTCAATTTATCCAGTTATCATACCTTTAAAGAATTGCGAGTTACAAGATCAAATTAAAACTCTATTGTTAAAGCCAAACCCTTCAGGAAAAAGTAAATGCCCCGCCCCCCCTTTACTGCAAAATATGCAAAAGGAATCAAAATACAGATTAGAGAGAGAGAAAATAACTGCCCAAAGATAAATAATCTGTTGCTCCAGGTGATTTATCTGCAAGGCATTATTTTCACTTCCTTCTACAAATGAGAGAAAGATTAAAAAAACACACACACACACAGAAGGAATGGTGACAGAGGAGCAAGAGCAATCTTGAACTATGCCAGCTGGTCTGTTGTCATGACGACAAAAGAGAGAGATAGAGAAAACTCATAAATACAGACAAACCAATACAGCCAGTACAAAAAATTAATAGGAGCACACACAGTTCATAATTAATGACTAATAATGAAATTAATATTATGATTAACAAAATAATACATTGAAGAGAACTTTTATCATAATCTCATATCTTTACATTACAGTAATTTACAGTAAGCACTGTGGTACTATGGTTGGTCATCCCATCATCATTATTACCTCAAACCCCTCCAGCTACATGGTACGTACTTGAGTGAAAGTCATGACACATAAACTCCTATCATTCTTACATGTTTGCATCTCCTAGATTGCTCATTTTTCAATTCAGATTTTGACAAAACTCAGTGGGTCTAGTACTGGTCTTTAAGGGGATTTTCACCTTTAGAATACATGGCTTAATGCATGTAGATATGCATCCTCCTGTATACAAAACACCCTAGTAAATCATGTCTGCAACACGTAAAATAATGCACATGTTGTGTAAATACAATTGTTGTAAAATTGTCTTAAGGGGTGTATGTTTCACAATTTAAAAAATCACATTCAGTACTGAAACAAGCATTTAAACCTATAGTTACATCAGTAGCAACTTAATTGCATTTTCTTTTATTTATTCCTTATAGAAGTTACTGTAAATACATTAAAGAATATATATTAATAATTACAGAAATTTTCATTAATTCTCTCTTTCTCTGTCTCACTGCTGTTTCATTTATGTAGATATGAATTTTCCTAGAACTTTTCTTTAGTTGTTGCAGCAAGCATTACACTCAACCTTGCCTAAAAGTAATTATAACTAGGTTTTGGTACAGAGCTGGATGCATCACCATTGCAGTTTCAAGTTATGGTTACATAACAGTGTTGTTAGTACAATGGTAACAATGGCACAGATGATAATGATGTTTTTTATTTGAGGGGCGCGGCGTAACAAGGTGGCAAGCGCCACCGCGGCCGAACTGGTTTTTTTATTGTGAGCGAGCAGCTAAAGTACAGCACTATCCTGTACACACACTTTTGTCCCCTTATGTTACTGGCAAAAGGTTCGAAAATCCATGCAAAACAAAGGGAAATTTCGCCCTTAGCGAGTTCTCACTGCTACATCATAAGACTCGTCATAAAAAGGAGGCAAGCGGCAACCAGTGGAGGTGCGTGGGTGGATGTAGGAGGATGTTTTTGTTTTATAATATTTTCATGGAAATTTTACTCAGATATGTTATAATAATAATTTTAGAGCATTATTAGGATAAATATTTTAGGTTGTTTTCACAAAAAACATGCTTTAATTGCCGTATGAAAACATTTTCATTGTGTTCATTAACACTTTACAATCTTACATTACCTCACTTTTTTTGTGGTTGTGGCGAAAATGACAAAACATACTATAATGATTTTTGCATATGTAATAGGCGAATAAATTTCCTTTAAAATGAGGTATGATTCATAGAAATCGTTTGGCTGGTTTTTCTTTTATAAGCGTTTTCATAGTTGGCAAACTTTAAATGCGTTTTTATCATTTTTTAAAAAACGGCGCTTGGCACCTTATTACACTGCGCCACTCATTTAAGCTTGAATGTTTTTCACACATTGCAGTATTGACATTCCTCATGTGCTCTGTGCACAGCAAATTCATGTTTAATATTTTTGAACTTCCTGAAATGTTCCTTTCTAATATTTTCCAAATTCACGTAACTGAATTCAATGTAAGTCAAGGGCTAGCAATACTTGCATCACTGATACTGGCAATACTGACATCAAATTAAGTTTGCTATTTACTCTACATAAAATATAGAAAAAAAAAAAAAATACTGGAATATAGCTGATCCTTCAGCTAGTACTTTCAGAACTATCATAATTTACACAAGTTTCTAACATTCTAGAGTAAGAATGACCTTACCAAACCAAGAGCAATTTCATAAGGAAATGTCTGATATAGTTGAGCTGTATCATAAGTAAGCATTCTACTGAATAAAATTAATGCCTGCTAGGGATTACTTATTTGCAGTTACTGTTTTACTATACATTTTAGTGAATCTTTGAATAAAAATTAAAGAATGCCACTACAAAATATCTATGGACAACTTCATATAATATAGAGGATTAAGTGAAATACTGTTGTTACACAAGTCGATTATCCAAATAAGCATCTTTCATTCCAAATTTTTCTTTTTAGTGTGCTGAGACCTTATGCAAAAACTTATGCATAACACATCAAGAACCTAAAATTAACATTTTCTGGCCAAAAGACCCTAACTACTTTTTAAGTTGTAGAAATTCATTATGAACAGAAAGACAGTGATACCTCAAAAGAGTACTCCGTGCAAAACTGCGATTACAAATCATGCATTTGTGTGGCTTTTCCCCAGTGTGAGTCCTAATATGATTGTTTAAGTTGCCCTTCTGAGCAAAATGAGCTGAACAATATGGACAGGAAAATGGCTTTTCTCCAGTATGAATGCGTAAGTGTCTAATAAAATATGTTCTCTGATGATCAGCAAACGAACAATACTGACACTGATATAACTTCGGAGTGCGTACCAGTGTTTGTTGGGGTCCCGTTGAAGGATATCCTCCACTCAGGTCGATGCCTGTCCTGACACCGTCATCACCCTGTCAGAAATGGTTTGTTTAAAATAGCTGAAGCAGTATTTCACAAACACAAAAATCAGAGACAGGCAGAAATTAATGTAAGAGGCCAAGCTTTAATTAGCAAACATTTCAGTATAAGTTTCTTACTATACAGTATTTTCAGTCAAAATTTTGAGTACAGTATTAATACCAAAACCTAATATACTGTAAGGTAAAAACATTCTGATAATAGGCAAAATTAGTGCTTTTTTTTATTAAAAACTAAACTGAGAGAAAACCAATGAAAAAGTATTACTGTATTACAGGAATTATCCTAAGTTCCCAATGGGAAGCAAAATCAAGGGACAGGTCCTTATGGACAATGTCCTAAAGACCAAATGTACACCACTCAAATCCTTGGTGCCCAACTCCCCTTTCTAACCATGTTCTGCAACTATGTAAGCCAAGCAAAGGCTACTGATGACACAGCAAGTATACCTATGCGCTTCCCCAACAATCTCCCGCAAAGGCATACAAAGGATCTGATACTAAGTGTAAAAGTCTCTGTTTAAATCTGATACTAAGTGTAAAAGTCTCTGTTTAAGTGTCTGTGGTATAAGCAGACCCATTTCCTACTGAAGTACTATTTTCCATAAAAAGACATGGCACTACCATATTTACGACCTCCCTGGTGTAATAAATACTTCCAAAGTTGCTTCATACAGCAAGCAACACAAATTTGGTCAGCCGCATGTGTACTCTGCTTACATATAGTACTGCACTTTACCAGTTGATTGATATGTACTACATCTTCTCAAGCTTCTATGGAGTCAGGTCCTCTTATTCTCTTTTGCCACATAAGTAATCTAGAGGTTTTCTGTCTCTCACTCCTTCCTTACAAAACTTATGCATAATAAACCCTTTTTATTACCCTGTCTTCCTTCCTGTCTGCATGACCCAGCCACCTCTAAACTCTGATTAAAAGATTAATAAAAGTGCAAACATTTTATAACAATGTAATTTCTTGGTGTTTCTCATCCTTTCAACCCCTTGTACGCTACAGGTAATTTATGTTAACAGACCTAAGTTATTTTTACATTCAACAAGCACTTTTCACTAATATAAAGCCTAGCTCAACAACTGCAAATGCAAGACTTACCATATCTAATGAAAATCCAGGTAAATTCCTATTACCTTAAATGAAACTCCAGCAAAGGACAGAGAGAATAAATTTTTATTTCTCTATTAATTTATATTCTTTACTGTAATTATGCGTACAGTTTTTCTTTCAGATCATTAAACAAATGCAATATAGTATGTAAAGGTCTTGAATGAACAAAATGCTATATTGTTGTCTGTGTGGAATGTACTATTGTACTGTACAAGAGTTATAATGGTGGTGTCAGTTTTGAACTTGTAGAGACTTGTTTTTGTTTTATAAATAATCCTTAAACAAAGCACTTCGACAACAATTGTATTTACACTATATTTGCAGGATGATGTGCATAGGTTCTGTACTCATACCAATACCTATAGTGTGGACTGTGACACTTTATATGAGATTTTTAAATGTGTAATTTTTACCAAAGCATGAGGTCTTGGAACCATTTGGAATAATGAGGCCGAACATAAAAATGCACAGGAACAGAATGGGCCAGGGTCACTGTTAGGGCATGCAAGGGTTTGAGGATGCCGTATTCCATATAAACAATTAAAATTACTCCTATTACATACTAGCACTTACTAATGAGTCTGAAAAATTTTGATAAAAGTCTAAGTGTAAAAATTTAAACATGGAAAAGAAATATGTACATTCTAATTTCAGTGGAATAATTATACATCTCATTTTCAATATAGATATTTCCTTTTTACCAGAGAAAAATAAGAATATGTATAAAAAACAGACAACCATTTCTCCTCTTAATCATTATCATTCCATAAAATGTGAACAAATGTTTTGAAAAAAAAAAAATAAAAGTCATGGCTGTCAAGGAAACATTTAGGGATAAGCTTTATTCAAAGCCTGTTAACTCCTTAATGCCTTCATTCAACTACCATTAACAATAATGATTTGAGAACTGTGATGACACATTCTATGCATAGTAATGGTTAATGAAACAAGGGACTGACATCAAAATTTGTATTTGTGATTTATTACATTCTTGGGGTCATTTATGATATTGTACACAATAGCTCTCTACTTTTTGATACATTACAAAGCCAAGTTTATGAGGAAAACAAGAAATACACTGACAATGGTAAATAACCTTATTCTAACAAACATCCCATGATAACTTCAACAGTTCTGTATACTGTACGGCAGACACCTATAATACAGTACTCTAAATAACAATATCAACTTAAACATTCAACTGATGTAGGAAAAAAATCAAATACTGTACATTAAATGGATGCACCAGAATACATTTTACTTATCCTGAAATTATCACCATCTTTATCAGATTTGTATAAAATTCTCTTGATTACAAGGGAACGAACTCCCAGCCAAGGAACTTTCAGCCTCCAAAACACACTGAAAGGCTTTCAGTTCTTTATATTTTCTACTTATTGTTAAAAAAGAACAAAAAAGGGATTTTGACAGAGGAAAAATCTATTTCTGAGGAAGGTCCCGTGTCACCCGGTGAAATTCCATTACAGCACGAATTTCTAGGTATAACCTTGCTAGATATACCAGAGAAAAAGAGCTTTCAGGAAAGCTGGGGTTACTACCCCAGTCGAGCGTCTTCTTGGAAGGCGTCGGTATAAGAAGGGGTGAGTGAATTACCACTACCACGGAAACCTACTCGAAAGATCGCTCCTTATCAAAATCCCGAACAGAGCGGTGAGCCGTTACAGCCCCACACCAAACACCCGCCAGGACGGCGACACCAGCGCCACCTACCTCATTCCATGCTAGCACTAACCCCAGACTTGGCATGTGCAAGAGGGAGGGGGAGAGTACTAGGTGATACAGGGAGGGTCACCGGGTGACACGGGACCTTCCTCAGAAATAGATTTTTCCTCTGTCAAAATCCCTTTTCTGAGTCCAGTCCCGTGTCAGCCGGTGAAATCGTGATAGAGAATCATGCCAAGGCTGCAACAACCAGGAAAAAGAAATAAAGGGTAATCTGAAGAAAAGGCAAAAGTTTTACCAAAATAATTTTAATTAAGCAATCTCTTTCGTGTAGCAAGAACTCTAAAACTAAGTTATATTAAATCTAAGGCACATTGAAAAACTTAATACTATGAAACAAGGGCCGATCCCCGGCACGCCGGAGAAAAAAAAAGCCCAAAAACCTTAAAATTACTTAAAGCAAGGTGAAACATGAAATGTGTACAAAATAACTCTAAATATAACCTTAATACTATACACGTAAACTTAGGCTAAACACGTAAGAGACAAAATCAATTAACATTAATATATACAATTATCTGGGGTACATGGAGCCAAATAAAAACTGTCCAGTACCCCACAAAGGAGCAATAATGGCATATCAGATTACGCTTTTTCCATTAACAGGTACAAGAAACAACTATATGAGGAGCCAGGCAGTGAGGTATAATCAACCAGGAGAATAAGCAGAAAAGTAAATGAGGCAGGCGGGCGGGGGGGAAAGGAAAGGACAAGGATATGATTAATTAAGGTGGGGAGATGACACTTCCCACAGCTATTGTAGAAAATTTCAGGGCTTCGAGCGTTTTTAAATAGTGGCGTTTAAACACTAGAGGTGATTTCCAACCCGTAAATTTAGATAACTCCGAAAAGTCCATATTATGAAAGTAATTAATGGAAGTAGCAACTGCTCGAATATCATGAACCTTAGGGACTGAATCCGGGTTGGCCTGTTTAATAAAATATAAAATTTGTTGCCTTATAGCATTTAGTGAAAGAGTACCACCTTTCTCCCTGATAAAAAGAGGACCTGACTTACTCTGTGGAGTTCTTGAAAGGTAAGATTTAAGTGTATAAACTGGACATAAAGACTGGTCTTGAGGAAGGGGCACCACCTTCCAAGGGGACCACCTGTCCTGTGGGTCTTCGTTCTTAGCTAAAAATCTCGGATCAGGGGAAAGGAGGACCTCTCCAGACGGGAGGAAGTTCACATAATTATCACCTCTAGTGAGAGCCGACAGCTCTGAGATTCTAGCACCTGAAGCCAAGCTAATCAAAAATAAGGTCTTCCTTAACAGATCCTGATAAGAGCAATGAAAGTTATCCAGCTCTGATGCTAACTTAAGGACGTCATTGAGAAACCACGTAACCGACTGTGGGCGTGATACTGGTCTCAGACGAGCGCATGCTCTGGGGATAGATGAAAAGTAGGAATCTGTAAGGTCGATTTTAAAGCCGTAAAGAAATACTTTCTTTAATGCTGACTTGATTGTGGTAATAGTGGCCGGAGCTAGGCCTTTCTCAAACAATGATCTAAAGAAGGAAACTCCTAAATTAGCTGTCATGATTTTGGCTTCAGATGCTTTTAGAAAGGAGGCTAATTTTTTGACTGCTGAGTCATACTGTCTAATAGTAGAATCTCTTTTATCTGATTCTAAAACAGAGTGTTGACGGGGTCAATGTTCGCTCCTTTTGAGCTGCGAACTTTACAAAGTCCATAAAACTAGGGCATTCTGAATTCTTGAGGAAGCTGACACAGTCTTGGTTTGTACTGTCTGAGTCAGAATGGGCTTGGGGATCCAAGACTCCGTAGTCCCAGTTCCTGAAGAAGAGGGAACCAATTGCTCTTCGGCCAATAGGGAGCTACTAGGGCTAATTGACCTTTGAATGTCCTGAGTTTGTGTAAAACTTTCAGCAGTAAGTTTATTGGGGAAAAGATAAATCTTCTCCCAACTGTTCCAATCTACTGTCATTGCGTCTATGGCGAACGCCTGAGGGTCCAGGTTGGGGGCCACATAACAGGGAGCTTGAAGTTGCTCTCCGTTGCGAACAGATCCACTTGGAGGCCCGGAACCCGGGCAAATCCACTTGAAAGATTCCACGTCCAGAGACCACTCCGTCTCCAACGGAGCATTCCTGGACAGGGAATCCGCCACCACGTTCCCGCACCCCGCTAGGTGGGTGGCTGACAGGTGCCAGCCGTGCTTGTTCGCTAGGGAGAAGATAGCAACCATTACTTGGTTTACTCGGCCTGATTTGGAGCCGCCCCTGTTGATGCAATGAACTACCACTGCGCTGTCCAATACCAACCTGATATGAATCCGGTTGGGGGCGGATTTTCTTCAGAGTTAGAAATACCGCCATAGCTTCCAGGGTGTTTATATGGAACTGCTGAAACATTGTGGACCACGTTCCTTGTACTTTTGTTTTGGAGAATATCCCCCAGCCGCTAAGGAAGCGTCTGTGTGAACTACTAGTGCCGGAGGGGGAAATTGAAGCGGAACTGTGTTGGACAAGCCTTTGACCGAGGCCCACGGCCGCAACCTTGTCTTTAAGATTTGAGGGATAGAGGAGACCTTGTCTCTGAGCTTGACATTGGCTCGACTCCGCCACACTCTGTTTATGTCTTTTAACTTCGCTTTTAACAGCAGGTTTGTCACTGAGGCAAACTGAAGAGAGCCAAGGACCCTTTCTTGGGACCGGCGGGATGCTGATGGATTTTTGAGAAATCTCCTGGTGAGAGATGCTATCTCTTTCCTCTTGGGAGGCGGAAGGGACAGCGTGTGAGATGACAGATCCCAGTTGAGACCCAACCACTGAAACCGGAAGTCCGGAGTCAGGCGGGACTTTTCTCTGTTCAGTTGGAAACCCAGCGACTCCAGGAAACTGATGACTATGGACGTGGCTTTTTGACACTCCGGAACTGTTGGTGCCCAAATAATCCAGTCGTCCAAATATGCTGCTAGGGATATCCCTTGAGACCGGAGTTGCTGTACTACCGTGTCCGCCAGCTTTGTGAATATCCTGGGCGCGATGTTCAGACCGAAGGGCATGACCCTGAAGGAGTAGGCCTGATTCCCGAGTCTGAAACCGAGGAACTGAGAGAAGTTCCGCGCAACCGGGACGTGATAGTAAGCGTCTGAAAGATCGATAGAGGTGGTGACGGCTCCACGCGGAAGTAGAGTCCGTACCTGAGCTACCGTAAGCATGCGAAATTTGTCGCATTTTATGTAGCGATTTAGACGCGATAGATCCAGGATCACTCTTTGTTGATCGGAGTCTTTTTTGGGAACAGTGAATAACCTGCCTTGAAACTTTAGGTGCCTTACTTTCTTTATTGCTCGTTTGTTGAGCAATTCTGTCACATAATCCTTTAGGACTGCAGTGGGTGGCTGGTAAAACCTGGTTAGAGGAGGAGGGTTTTTGATCCAGCTCCATCCTAGGCCTTTGGACACAATGCTGTGTGCCCAAGGGCTGAAGGTCCATTGGTCCCTGAACCAAAACAGGCGACCGCCTACCTGTGTTCTCTCAGTGGGAGGGGGCGGGTTTATTCCCCCTACCACGTCCAGGTCTTCCTCTTGGGGTGGTATTGGGTTTTCCTCTATGAGGGGGTTTACCTCTTCCTCCCCTTGCAACCCTATTAAGGCCGTGAAAATAACCACGGCCTTCATATGTGGGGTTATATGCCGGTGAGGCCACATATGAGGGTGCAGCTGGTTGGACCAGCACGTACTGTTGAGGGTGGGCCTTAGAAGTGGAAGGCTGTGCCACTGCCGAGACCGGGACGGCTTGGACTACCGCCTGGTGGTGAGTCCTCTTATGCCTCCTGAAACGCTTACCTCCTCTCGATTGGGGGCCGGCCGATTCTGGGGTCTTACGTTTGTAAGCTGAAATACCCCAGCGAGAACGAAGACTTTGGTTGGCCCGTGTAGCCTCAGCCATAACACTTGTGACCTCCTCTTCAGGGAAGAGGTTAGGTCCCCAAATCGAGCTTTTCACGAGCTTGTTAGGCTCGTGACGGATAGTTGCATCGGCGAAGATGAACTTCCTACATTCCAGTCTGGCCAAAATAAACTCAGATAAGTCAGACTGGAAGCCTGCCAGCAAGGACTTAGCCAAGACCTGAAAGAAGGGCTCGTCCGAGCAGGAGACGGCCGTGGCTTCAGTGAGGCATACGGAGTTCAACGACCGGGCTAACTTAACCCGAGCATCAAACTCCGCTTTCAAAGAGTTTCCGGCAGCTTGGGAGCTGCTCGCTAAATGCGTGGAGCGCAGAGAGGGTCCAGCTTCCCGACCGTGAAAGTGGACGGGCGTCTGTCCAGAACTCATTACTTCCTGGGAATACCAGGAAGTAGGGTCTGTCTCCCTCAGCTGAGGTACCGAATACCCTCAAAGCACGCTCGGGCCGTAGCCAGAGCGACTTTGTCCAAGCAAGGAGTGGGAAGGTTGTCTCCCAGGGCGAACATGGTGAAGTTCCCCTTGAAAGGAGTCAACTTCGTGTTATCTGCCTGCCACTCCGTCAGAGTGCGCAGGAGAGCCGACTGAGCTTGGTCCCTAGGGACGATGACAGTCTCCCTAGGAACCTTGTCCGACCGAATCCAGGCTTCCTCCGTGAGCCTCACGAAGCCTGGATAAGGGGGCAGGAGATCGGGGGGGAAGAACTCCAGTTCCTCCAACCGTCTCGTGCCAAGACCATCAAGAGTTAGCTTGCCATCATGTTGGATGGCCCGGAGAGCGAACCGCCAAGGGTTACCGACATCAAACGGCGGGAGGTCCGCAGTGTCGGGGATAACATACTGTGGTTCGGCTGGGGGTGGATGAGCCATTCCCGCCAGTATATTATCATGACTGGCAAGCTTCTCTGAGATTTTGCTAAATCTCGAGTCCAGGTCCTCCGTAAAACGCTTATACAATTGGTTGGCAAAGGCCTCTGCATCGAAAGCAGGTTGGCGAGGAGGGCTAGGTTTTGCAGCCCTCTTACTCGCGCCTTTGCTGGAGGAACCAGACTTGCTCCCGGAGGCTACAGGTCCTGAGACCTTAGCCTTCGACGGGGAAGGGCAGTGCCTTCTTGGAAGACGAGGACTTGAAGCCCTTCGCCTTCCATGAAGTCTTCAACTTCAACTTGGGGATAGCAGATGGAGCTCTATCACCCAAGGAGGAAGACTTCACAAAACCTGAAAATGAAGAGACAGATGAAGCAGGGGAGTCAAATAATGGGGGGCCCGCCCCAACAACCTCACCTACCTCACCACTTACCACCTGGTCCTGCTCTACATTCATCGGTTCCAGGTCGAGATTAATAGCGGCGACGTCCTCCGAAACCTCCGCGTAGAGTACATCCGCTTGGGGTGGCTGGGTCTCATCCCGGATCTGCTGGATGATGGGGGTGGCCAGATCCTCAGGCACTGCGGCCGCCACCCGTGCGCCGGGGTAGAGTAAGTCCCTCAACCTAGCGTCGAGGACGTAGGGCTTCCCCGACGGAACGTTTCTTCCAAACCCAGCCACCCAGGCCCGGAGGGATTCCAAGGCAGACTTCTTGGAATTTTCGTCCGCCTGTAAAAAACCAACAATTAGCTAAGGACGAAAACCATTCCGGGAGCCTCATAGCAATGTATAATATACAATATGAGAATGATGTAGAGACTGTCACTTACCAACTCGTCCTGGACAGTTGTACAGAGAGCAAAACAGATCTCACAACCATCAGGGTGCCACACAATCAGGTCATCAAGGCGGACCGCACAACCAGCGTGGGTCCGACAAACTACGTGACCGTAGGGTTGTTGGAGAGAGGCGGTGCACCCCGGCTCCTCACAGCGAACAGTCTGTAAGAAGAAAAGTACATGAACCTCCCACCTAAGCAAAATAAAGCTGGCAAGGGCGGAAATTCAACTGCAACCGAATACTCCGGCGGAGAAGAACTCCCTAACATAAACTGTGCCAATAAGCTCTAAATCACTCAGAGAGGACGGTAGGATTTCAGACCCCGGAGTACTCCGGGGAATGAATGGGAGAGAGACCAGGAACTAACCATAAGGGTTGCCAGTAAAATAACGGCGGAGACCCCTGGTATAGGCCGGACTCACTATTTATATATAATGAATAAAGGAGAGTACTCCTGTAGATAACTGACTTATCCAAAAATTATAAATAAAAACAGTAATAAGTGATGGTAAGAACACAAGAGGACGGAGGGATCCGTTCCCCTATAATGAAAAAACCTTCCACCCTTACTCCCCGCCGGAGAACGAGATGGGTAACTGCTCATATGTTCATAACATAGGGTGAAGCAATTAATATATACCGTATCAACGTAAACCGACGGAGAGTGAACAGTGACTCGAAACGCATTCGAGTAAACAAACCACCAACTCCAATACAGCGATGCTAGGGACAATATGGGAGGGAGCGAATCCCTCAACCAACAAAAGAAGTCCCGGAACTCGGAGAAAACGCCATCTAGCGTCACCCGCACGAGCAAAACAAGGCTGGAAAGGAGGAGGGGGGGGGGGAGGTAAGGAGTAGGCCACCAGAAGGGAACAGGAGACGGGGAGAAGCTCACCCGCTCAACTGCATCGTACCTCCCAGACCATGAATCTTAGAGGGGCGAAATGACTGGAAGCAACCAACCCGAAGCCCGACTCCTAGTTAGGCGACGCCTAATATGGACCTAACCTAAGTATAGGCTAGGACGAGAAGAGTAAAAGGGACCGAGGAAGAAACTGGGAGAGAAATTTGAGCCGAGAACCAGCCGGGATCGAAAATGGCAGGCAAGGGGGCGACTAGCCTAGAGGAAACACATCCAAGGAGCTCGATTCCCCCCAATTGGAGGAAGAGAACCCAGGGGCTCACTCTGCCCACCGAAAAACGATCCCGGAGGAAAACAGCAACAAAATTCCCTCAACCTGAACTCCTCACCCAGGGCCAAGGGAAGGAAGCTAGCCTACTCCAAAACATAACCAACACTCATAAAAACTAAAAACTAAAATGTGCTCAACAGAGAGCGTAGCCTACCACGGGGAAGCGGTTAGATCTGAGGCTGCCGCCAACACCGAGGTAAACCACTGAACAAAACAAATAAAAATAAAACTACAAGAGAGCACCATCTTCAATAAAATTAATTAGCCTAGTAAGACCAAAACAAAAGGAACCCAGCCTGGGGTGGGGTACCTGGACGGGGCATCACTCCCACCAAGGCCAGTAGGCCAATGATCGTAATTCATACGCTGGGGAGCCACCGCAAGGAACCACCAGGAAGGGAACCAAAGGGGGAATAATCTATAACGACGAGGAGACGACTCCAACTGAAAATAACAGAAGGAGACGCCTCGCGGTCGACATGGCTGGCTGGGGACGCCGTGGCGACACAATAAGATCTCGATATTTATGAAAATACGAGACTATAACAGCCAAAAAATAGAACAAAACCCCACAAGAAGATGGTACTTAACTTGGAAATAGTAAAGCTGCTCGATGCCATCGTTGAAGCAGTAGAAAATCCAAATAATGGAGAGCACACACAAAACAATCCGAAGATTCACGTGCTAGAAAATGGAATGAGGTAGGTGGCGCTGGTGTCGCCGTCCTGGCGGGTGTTTGGTGTGGGGGCTGTAACGGCTCACCGCTCTGTTCCGGGGATTTTGATAAGGAGCGATCTTTCGAGTAGGTTTCCGTGGTAGTGGTAATTCACTCACCCCTTCTTATACCGACGCCTTCCAAGAAGACGCTCGACTGGGGGTAGTAACCCCAGCTTTCCTGAAAGCTCTTTTTCTCTGGTATATCTAGCAAGGTTATACCTAGAAATTCGTGCTGTAATGGAATTTCACCGGCTGACACGGGACTGGACTCAGAAAAACAAGGATTGAGTCATATATTGTAATTACCTTTCAAAACTTATAATTTCTTGAAGGAGAAAATTTGTATTATTACCATTTCTGTTCAACTTTTAAATAAATAGCTGAAATGTATATACATAGTACACTGTACACAACAAATGTGGATAATAAGCAGAGGGTACAGTACTGGTTTGATTAATTGAGTTAACGAAGTTACTATACCAGTGCACAGATAAAGACCATTCCTTGAAATAATAGCAAGTAGATGCTAGGGGAAAGAAAACTAAGCTCAGATTGTGTGTGGGAGTAATTTACTTAACAAACTATACGTCACCAATGAAAAATATCTCCAAAGTGTATTCATCTGGAATAAATGCAAAGTGCATAGCACTGCAGATATCGTAACTTATTCCTCACCCAAGCTGCAAATTCTAATCCAAGATACCTAGCCAGATACCAAGCCAAGTAAGTTATAAGAAAATACAGACTAACTACAATAAAGGAATAAGGAAGAAAAACCTATGGGACAGACAATAACCAAGGCCTTCCTCTTTTTCAACTGACAAGAACTATTGGTTAGGGGAATAACCAAGGACTTCCCGTGTTTAATTTGACAGGACTATAATAAAATTTCCAACAAAGTGGTAGGGATGAGAGGGTTCCAAACTGAACCTGAAAAAATAAATGGTAACATATAGTTTCCATCCTTTGGCAGTAAATTAGTTCCTTCTTATATAAGATCAAAGGTATCACAACTGAAAACAACTGTGAGGCTTAAAATGAAACGCTAACCAATCATACGTGTTTTTAAAGTAAATTATCTGTGCAGAAGAGAGCACTCATTAGAATGATCTAGGGAGAGTCCTCCTAACAAATAATGTAGATGTGTTCAGTTAGTAAGTGGAGGTGAGTGAAACTTATTCACAAACTCGACTGTCTGGAACATACAAAGCTGGAGTTGGGTATAAAAGGCTTCCTTAAAATGAGCAATGGGAAAGAAAGTGGGTTGCCCTGTAATTCCTGCTTAATCTCAGAATGGTTTTTCCTTCCAATTGGGTTTACTGACTACTCTAAGTTAACAATCACAAATGACTGCATAGCTGAAATACTACATTGTAATCTGGCTGCATACATTAGAGGACATACCCACAGTAAGAAATCCTGGAAAATCACCAGTCTCAATACACTATGAAAGAGATATTGTACTGTAATATGATATCGTGATCAGAGAATTCAAATGCTGAACCAAGCATACAATATACTGGCATTACAAAACTGTTATTACTTGCATACAGTACATCACTTACTTAATCCAGAACCCTGGAACAATTTTCAATCCTGTAAAGAGACTAAGGACCTGGTTTAGGTGTCATGAACTTATCGACCTGCAAAGACTTGAGGACTTTCCCAATATGTGTACAGTACAACTAAGCAGATAAGACTAAAATGACAAAGTTTCATAATCTGGAAAAAGGGCAAAACCAAAAGGTTAAGTGGCCTCAAGAAAGCAGCCCTGTGGATCATACTCTGTTGTCAATGAGAAATCCTCAATTAAAAGATTATCCAAATAATCACTGGACACTATAAGGAAAAAGAGCCCCTTCCTAGAAGGCTTAGCCTATTCCAGAAGCAATGAAAGTGATACTGAACAAAATGGGCTTCCTTCTGATGATGGACCTAGTGTACAAAGCCATCCTAAAGCAGCCAAGTAAGTTCCATAATTTACTAACAAAATTAGGTTGCCCATACCATTGGTCTTCGCTCATAAAATAACAATGGTTTCTTGATGAGGGACTAAAGGGAAAAATAGTATATGGGGGCCAACATATTATAATTCAGCTCTTAAAGGAATACAATCAATTCTTTCCCAACTTTCATGTGATTCTTATTCAAGCATCCAACTAACAGAGTCTCCTTGGATTTTCAACCTGGAGCTGGTAAACTTGGAAATTTTACTTATGATCATCACTTACTTGTTTTCTAGAAAAGAAATGACAGTCAGGTAACATACACATGTTGGGGCCTTGATTTGGTTTATCATACAATCTGTCAAGGTTACAAAGTCTACTGATAAGCCATGAATCTGACCGAATTTTAACATATCACTAATTAAAAATAAGTGCAGTTCCCAAAGCTTATGGTTTTTATAGAAATATAAGAGTATACATACAAATTTTACAAACTTAAAACAGCTAAACTAGAACAATTTGTATAGCACAATATCTTTTGGGCATGAACAGTTATTCCCTTAAACACACCCTCAATTACATTCTGTACATCAAGAACACCTGCCTGTACATTCTTAAATGTATTATATAAAATCAACTTGATCTTAAAGCTGAATTCTATATTCATGTTTCTTTGTGAGAACAAATAGCTTTCAATTCATTTTAATATATCTACACCATGTTAAAAAATCTGATTTATATACAGTAATGGCATATGAGTTTAAATCTGATGCTAAAAAAAGCAAATTTTCAAAAATCATCCCAATACCTTACCTATTTTCATGACTAAGAAGATGAACTTTAAGGGTATCTTTTCTAGAAAAACTATGGAAACAAATAGCACACCTAAAAGGTTTCTCTCCTGTGTGAGTACGGAGGTGACGGTTGAGTTTACCTTTTTGACTAAAGTTTGCAGGGCAATATGGGCAAGCAAATGGCTTCTCTCCAGTGTGGGTGCGGATATGATCAATATAATGCCACTGCCGATGTGTTGTATATGAGCAGTAAGGGCATCGATGTACTTGATGGCCTGAGATGGAGGACCTTGAGGCATAATCATCACCTTCCTGCCGAATATGGCTGTTTTTAATGTTAAGAAATCATAGTATATTTTGTGCAAAAATATCAGAGCAGACAACAAACTCATAAATATTTGTAAATAATACTCACAAAAGTGGCTCTTCATCCTCTGTAGTGGAGGAGAGCTGAAACTAGACTATAATCTTGAACCACCTTTTCTTGTTACATGAAATAAGCATGAAGCCATTTTGAAAAATTAAACAAGGGAATATTCCACAACTAAAGCTAGGCAGAATGGAGTTCAAGCCAAAAGCACTGAGGACAGTGGGGGAAAGTGTATTTCACAGTACTGGGATGGGGGAAAGTGTATTTCACAGTACTGGGAAAATGTATGGTTAAAATATCATTTACGACAATGATTCCATAACAATTTGTAACAGGACTTTGTCCCTTTTTAAACAATAGATTTGCAACCACAAAGCAAAAAATTATTTTTTAAATCAAATACTAATAATAAATACAGATTGGGCACTGGACCATCATAAATGCTGGCCTAAAAATAAACCAATGATTAGCACACACTAAATTTACCTTTCTGCTCTAATCTCAAAACAACATTTAAGTATCCTAAATATTCATAAAAAAATATCAAACAGCATAGAAAGTATTTTTGACCTCAGTTAGGTCACGGCTGTGTCTACAAAGCCATCTTCAGATAAACTATGTTTTTTCTTTCTATCACAGTCCTATACTACAAGAAATTTTAAACGAATTTTGTTGTCCTTTAATAAAAACAAATTACAGTACTCAATAGCTATGTTTTGGCACTGACTATCAACTCACTCACCCTATCAAAGCCTAGCCTATCCCCGCCTACATTATTCAACTTAGCTAACTGAACCTTATTTTTTCCATTTAATAACACATATATAAATGTCTTCATTTTAACAATAATTAATAATCTTGTATAATATTAACTGAGTTTCCAGTAGCTTAAGTTTGCTGCAAAATGGAGCTCACACAGACTTGCCAAGACTAGAGAATAAAGTCGGGTTACTATTCCTATTTAAGAACACACGACTGGTTTTATTTTGATATTTAAAAGCTGGCATGATAGCTTACAAGATTTCCAAAGCACCTACTAGTAAGTCTAAATGTCAGTGAAGGATATCATGGGCTACAGTTTATTTAGGCTGGCATAGCTTATATAGACCGAGGACTAGTTCAAGCTATAGTTAATGTAAAATGATATTTGCATTATGAAAAATGCTGAGGAAAATGGTATACAGTACTACTGGACACAACTGAACTGATATATGCAAGGTTAGGTTTCACCTAGCAGTGACCCTCTCTCTTTGAGGTTCATTGCCTAGCAGAGCAACTGGCTGACTTGTATCCGTAAGTTATCACACATAAGGCTAAAGAAATTGCATTATACTGCTGGTCAATGACCCTTTACGAGGCTGTCTTGTGGCACCACTCAGCGGTGTAACTTAAAAGTAGTCCTGAATTGTATAGGTTATTGAACATGTATGGAACTTCAAAGATACATCACATAAAATAATGATTTTCAATGAACAAATAAACTTGAATTCAACACTTTTGCCATGATCTCAATTGGTATCGCAAAGTCCAAGCTATCAAAGGTATTTTTAGTCTTTTTTTTTAATAGTATATCATATCAATAGCTCTCAAAATGCTGCACCAAATGCAGTAATATAGAATAGAACTTTTTGACTTAATTACTTTACCAATGGGGTTACTGACATAAATACTGGACTTTCGGTGGACTTCTGGTGTACAGTGTTTATCTGAATACACCATGTCTTGTGAATACAAAATACTGTGCTGTAAAAATTAGTCAACAAAAAATCTACCATTGTTAAAGATACAAAACATTAATACCATATAATCTACCCTCTTAACTTCAAAAATAATGAGGTACATAATCTTTCCTTGAAAAACCAACTACTTTCCATCTGTCTAACCAAGTGTGTGAAATGTTTGCCTATTCTTTGTACCTACTTCCCTATTTCCTTCAGCAATTTCAGCTTCTTTTATACAAATTAAGAAAACAACCATGTTTTTACTACACAAGTAGCACAACATATTGGTATCAATCGAATCTATTTACATACTTTCTCAGGTGCATATTATTTTTTTTAAATTCATGCCATGAGGAAGACTGTTTAGCAAAAGGCTAAATCCCCCACACCCTGATGAAAAACAAAAACAGCTATGAAAGCATTGTGCACTCTAGCTTTCCTAGTTTATGTTGCCACTCAAGTTAGTAATTCCATCCGACAGGGACTGGATAACCTTAGACATTTACCATGGGTATATCAATCTTTCAGGCAAAAGAATGTAAACTAAAAAAAAAAAAAAAAAAGAGCATAAAAGAACATGCATAATGTATAATTAATAAAAACAGATTTCGGTGCGTCCTAAAAGCTGTGTACTACTTTATTTGGTAATAAAATTCAACACATTTTAATTTCCAGTCAAAGGAAAGTAAAGAGACATTTAAAGACTTGAAAGAATTTATTGTACAAGAATAAGTACAGTATCCTTAAATCAAGGGTTCCTAGCCTTTTTAAGAAAATGAGAACCCAGTGGTTTTCTGGATAATTATGAGAGCACCACCATTATGGAAACTGTACAGTAGTCTAATTAGTAAGAAATATTTCACACCCCACAATTAGATTGCTCACACAGAAGATTTAAAAACAGAACTTGTACAACTCAGATTACAGTATTTAGGAAGTTATTAACATTTATCAAACTTGTCCATCATACATAGATACATAATGGCATATACAGGTAATATGTTTGCCTCTCTAGATAACATATACTGTACAGTCAAACCTCGGTTTTTGTATGCCCTAGTTTTTGTACGATTCAGTTTTCGTCAAAATTTTGTCCCAGTTTTCGTACATCCGCTCAGTTACCGTACAATTGAAAATGCTCCGTCCTAAACTCATCCACCTAACCGTATGCTTCACAAAGCAACCCAAGCATTCGTGACCCAGTCTGCCTTTGTTTCTTGTTGAGTGAGCATCACCAGCAGAATCCAAACCAATTCATAATAATCCACAGTTTTTTGTGCTTTTTGATTGAGTTCGACTGCTAAGTAAGCCACCGTGGGGCCAAAGAAAGTTCCGAGTGCCAGCCCATCGATAAAGAAGACGAGAAACACGACTGAATTCACAAAAGAACTCACAGCAAAGTTTGAAAGTGGTGTACACGTGGCCAATGTGGAAGAGTTGATGGATGACCAGAGGGAAGAGCTAACCACTGAAGAGCTGCAAGACCTTCAACTGGAACAGTAACAGACAGCAGATGAGGAATCAGAGGAGAAGGTGGAGAAAGAGAGAAGGGATAATTTGCCTTCTCCAGTGAGTAAGGACATGTGTGCAGTGTGTGGAGTGAGTTGCAAAGTTTTTGGGAGTACTATCACCCTCACACAGCTGTTGCAAGCTGTGTCTGCAACATGTTCAATGACAATGCCTTGTTCCATTTTAAGCAAATCTGTTTTGTGCGACAGAGGTCCAGCAACTCTCAAGCTGGTCCTAGTGCCAGTAAAAAACAAAGATGAGAAGTAACCCCAGATAGGGCCTTGATATACCTTAATTACTCATGGAGGGGGATTCCCCTTCCATACAATAACCAATCCTCCTCCCTCCTCCCTCTTTGCCATCTTCCATACAGCAACAAGTCCTCAACAAATGTAAAGGTGATGTTAAATATTCATTTGTCCATTTCCTTAGTCATTTATATTTATTTCTCATTGTTTTCTGTATTTAAAACTAGTTATTCTCTATAAAATGTATTTTTTGTTAATATTTTTGGGTATCTGGAATGGATTACTGTACAGTAATCGAATTTACATTATTTCTTATAGGAATTATTGCTTCAGTTTTCATATGATTCAGTTTTTGTCAGACTTTCTGGAATGGATTACATACGAAAACTGAGGTTCCGCTGTAATTAAATACACTGAAACTTTCAGTATTGAATAAACTCAAAAAATTTTCCATAATATACCTCAAGATTATGAAGATTAACTGTCCTACTCCCACATACACTGTACTATTAAGTAAAATATAGCACAAAAAAACCATACACAAAATGTACTTAATTCTCATGTTCACATTTACCTATATCGTGATTCCTCACAGCACAGAATAAGTTTGCTCTTGCCACATTTATTGTACTGATAATTTATCAATCAAATGAAAAAAAATGCAAAGTAAAACCAGTAATTTTCTTTGAAAAACATACAAAAAGTAAAGATCTGGAAATGATAGATTTAAAATTTTTATATTTGAATGAGGATTTCCCATAGAAAATTGTTACTAATTTCTTTTCAAATTTATATTTCATGTCTTGAAATAGCTCAGTACAGATGTTAAACTCTTACATTAAGTGTACTGTGTTCTCTGGACCAAGTAGTTTTTGTATAAACAGTACAGTATTGCACTTTACCTCATACACTTACTACAATAAAATAGAGCATATTCTGCCAAGTTGAGATATTTTAATAAAATGATTTTGAAACAAGTTTTTTTGGGGGAAAAATTACAGTTTTCTCAACTTATGGGTTAATCATCTAGAATCTAACTGATCCACCTGTAAGTGGAAACTGCCCAAGGAAATTAGTCATTGTTACATTTATTACAGCAAACCAGTTATGCACTTTTCACACATTACTGTTATAATTTATAAACAAATAAAAGGAAAAACAGAAATAATGACTGCAACCAGCCGAACTGGAACACTGGCATCAGTGTCTGATAATGGATGAGAAAGTCTTACATTGCGAGCATCATCTCTTCGTAAGACGTAGGCTTACATAGAGCCGTTTCTTAAGAGCACAATTTTAACCAGAATGAAAGAGCGCTGCCATATCATATGCAGAGCACAGTGGTGCTTGCAAGTAGCAGTTTGGGAATCACTCTCATAAATCATACACAAAAAGTAACAAAATCCTAAAGAAGTAATATTTAGAACTCCTTAGTAGGTGATATGACAAGTTAACACACAAACTCAAACACACACACAGCATTTGACAGACCAAAGTCATAAGTATTCATAACTCTTCAGCAAGCATTATAACAGACATATAAAAACATAACGTGCAAAATCAAAACCAAACCACAAAATATCCCAACTAATCATAGCCTGCAAATCATATACTCACAAAACCATGGCATCCAAAATTTAGCACAACAAAAAATCAACATACAGGCAGTCCCCGGGTTACGACTGGGGTTCCATTCCAACACTGGCGCCAAAAACCATCGTAACCCGAAATACAGTCTAAAATCGTAAGAAAACCTTACTTGTAATCCTTTGAGTATCTTGAAAACAACAAACCTCCATTTTTATTGATTTTTAATCAAAAAACCTCCAAATTTTTACCATTCTGCCATTTTGGAGCCCCATTTCTTCTGTCGGATCGGCGTCATAAACCCAGAACATGCATTGTAAACCAGGAAATAATTTTTGATGAATATATTTCAAGAGCATTGTAAACTCGGAACGTCAAAAGCTGGGGTCTGCCTTATTACTTAGATGACAGCTAGAAACTCATAGCATGTAAAAGGTTCTCCTAGTCTGCTGGCTTACTTACTGCATATGCATACAGTACTAGTTTTAGGTAGTCAATCTTCAGCTGACTACCCATGTAGCTTTCAATTACTGTATTTTCTTAAATAATTGACTTATTCCCAAACAGTGACAGCAAGAATAGGTAAAACTATGGTTTATATTGTACACAGTACAGGTTTTCATAACATGTAACATACACAAACTTTATGCAAACCACACTCCACAGTACTTTCGAGAATGAAAGCCAAAATAGCAAACCCTACCATCAACCCCATGGGAAAGAGTTCCCATTTCAAGCAATATGACACATTTGTCACTTGTATATGACACATCTGTCAGTTTTAATCAATACAATAAAGGCTACGAATGATCTTGGAAAGGCTCTTGCAATAGTGGCACAAGTCGAGACTTCAGATATTTCTAATATTCCTCTAAATTTTAAACTACATTATAAATCTCTGTCTTAGACTGAAATAAAAAAAAAAACTGAACACAGGTTACTTGTGATTGGCAGCTATATGACTTCTAACATGGCAACTCTGAGCAAATGTCTTAGAGCAGTAAGGGCAAGTGAAAGGTTTCTCTCCAGTGTGGGTTCTTATATGTATCTTCAAGATATCTCGTCGAGCAAACTGACTTGAGCAGTAGGGGCAGGCAAAGGGCTTCTCTCCTGTATGAGTTCGAATATGGCGAGTGACCGATTCCTTCAACAGGTTTGAGTATGAACAGAAAGGACAAGTATGAACCTTAAGTCCAGACCCATATGTTTTTAATGATGATGATACTTCTCCTCTAACCACTGCGCCTGCTCCCTCAATTCCTATGTTAGAGGGTCCTCTTGAACCGACGTCCTCCAAAGTGCCTCCCTGTATAGAGAGGATTCTTTCAGAATCACATTTTGAAATCTCAAGGTTTACCACTAAAAATAAAAAGTTTAAAATTCCCCCTAGAAATATCTGGACTCTAAATATGAAAAATGAAACAAGTAAAAAGAACAGAAGCTTTTATGACAGGACAGGACGTAAATACTGCAAGTCTCTACTGTAAATTCATCTCTTTTATTCCAGCCTTACTTTTTGTACAATGCATGTTTGATTCAAAATAAAAATAAACAATAATTATACACAGGCATATCATTTTTTTAATCATTTAATGCAACAGGTGAATATGTACTTGCAGAAAAATCCATTACAGCACAAACCAAAGTGCATACAAAAAGGAAAATAATTTACAGTGCCATGAAAATAAATTCAGATTGCACTAATAAAATTTTTGTAATGTTTCCCTCAGAAATTCTTACATCATTAAAATGATCTTTATAGGATCTTAATTCCTTCTGTCTTGATGGTCAACTAATTATTAGGGCATTTTCAAAGCATGTTCTTTGATAGACCACCGAGTTCTGATTCACAATTTGTTCCCAAAATTCCATTATTGCACATCCTGTGTGAATCTACTGCCTTAAGGAATCATTACCTGTCTCCTCTAATCTTATTCATTCAAAAATATACTTTTTTTCAGATGCAGAAATATTTGCAAAATGACAAATTTAAATTAATTTATATTTTTCACAGCTAAAAAACCTGCCGTCTTAACATTAGGATACATCCTCTGGTGCCAGCTGGAAATCGGTAAAAATAAAAGGAAATGGTGGCATCTGGCATCTTGTCACGGAGATGAGATGAGAGGCGGCCAGCGACCTGATCTTAACCCCGTGACGTATCAGTTTTTTTTCCAGCCCACTCTTACCTGAAAGAGGGGTAGCTAGAGGTGGGCAGTAAATATAAAGACCACAGGTTTGTTAGCTATGAAAAATACAAATTAATTTAAATTCGTCACTTGTTCATACACGGAACAAGCCTGGGTCTTAACATTTGGAAGGACTCACTCTTGGTAGGAGGTAAGAGAATCCTGAACTGACTGGAGGTTCTGCACACCCGGTCGTACTTCATGAATAAGAGAATTCAAAGGAAGGCGACCTAAGCCTCTGATCTATTAGATATATGGGTATCCAACAGTCAGATTACTGGGCTAAGTCCAATGCAGAAATTCATTGCATTAGAGGAAGTTAAAGAACTATATCTGTTCAGATAACAAACTAAGGTAGCCACCTAACGTGTTTGTTACCATTCCTCTCTCTCCTTGCTAGACAGAGGAAGGGTTTGCTACTGCTACATATATTCGTGTAGAACAAAAACAAATGAACAGTAAGGCTACTACACTCACCTGTATCTGGCCCATTCCAGCATATGATGGAACCATTTTCTTACCGCCCATAGGTAGAAAAGAAAGGAAAAAAGGAGGGGAAGGAAAAGAGACCAGTCATCTCAATCATCCTCACTTTCATAACATCATCTTACGCAAGATACAAAACTGTCCTGCTAGGAGCACTCGATGAGCTACACAACTTGTTGTGCTGCCACCACCGGACCCATGGAAAAAGTGTCCAAGGACCTGTGGGCAATGTCCCTCAGGTAGAAGGAAGTGAAGGTGATTTGGCAGAGCCAAGAACCAGCATTCAGGATACTATAAATAGATAAGTTATTCTTGAATGCCAAGGAGGAGCTTAGTCCTCTAATGTCATGTGCTCTTGCATGTACAGTATTGGCAGTAGAAAAAATGATGAGAAACGAAATACTATTCTTGGACACTTTTTTCTTGATCTGGCCTGTGCTAACAAAAAGTCTTCTGCATCCTGGTCTGAGATGTTGAGTCCTTTTCAGATAGCAAGGCAGTGCTCTGACGGGGCAAAAGAGCAATTCATCTGGATCGTCGTTAACCAAATCCCCAAGGGAAGGGCTGGAAATGGAGATAAACCTGTCATCATGAACCAGGGAGTTTTGAGTCTTAGCCATGAATTCCAAGACAAATTCAAACGCTGCTGACTTCCAACCCCTGGTATGTTTAACATCAAAAGCTAGGCCATGGAGTTCGCCCACTCTCTTCGAAGACCGATGCAGTGGTTCATATGGAGCTCGAGTGAGACTTAGCACCAGAGTCAGATCCCAGGTAGGTTTCAGTTCTCTGGGGGAACAAGGCTGTTCAAAACTTTACAGCAGCACAGAGATTTCCCAGGATAAAGTTAGGCCCATGTCTTTCAAACAAAGAACTATTTCCAAGGCAGCCCTGTAGCCCTTAATAGCAAAAACAGAAAGGTGTTTTTCTGTTCTGAGGAACATCACAAAATCTGCTATCTGCTGAATAGAGGTTCCAAGTGGAGAGAAACCCTGTCAACAGCACCAATCACAGTAGAAGGCCCATTTCCCCTGATACATGGTTGAAGAAGACCTTCTGAGGTAACCAGACATCTGTGTTGCTGCTCTGTGAGAAAAGCCTTTCACTCGCAGGAGATACTGGATAGTCTTAAACCATGAAGAGTTAGGGATGTTACCGATTGATGGTATCCCTCTACATGAGGTTGACAGAGAAGATTGTGGCAAGGGGGTATTTCTCTCGGAGCGGCTGATTCGATGGGATGACTCTTGACGAGGCAGTGTCTATGATCATTCCCAGGTATAGATTTCTCTGACTGGGTTGAAGATTGGAGTTTTCCAAATTTATCGCGATGCCTAAGCTGCGAAAAAATTGGAGAAGACAATCCATGTCTTGAATTATCTTGTCCTGAGAACTCGCCAAGACCAGCCAATTGTCGAGATATCTTAGGAGGCAGATTCCCTGAGCATAAGACCACGTTGACACCAGGGTGAAAACTCCTGTGAACACCTGGGGAGCTGTTGTCAGACCAAAGCAAAGGACTTTTGAACTGGAACACCAGTTCTCCGAGACTGAAGTGAAGGAACTTCAGGGAGGAGGGATGAATGGGGAACTGGAAGTAAGCGTCCTTCAAATCTTGGTCAGCATGTAGTCGTTGTCTCCGACGGCTACCAAAACTGTTTGAGGAGTCTCCATCTTGAACCTTGTCTTTCTGATAAAGAAGTTCAACATGAATAGGTCTATCACTGGCCTCCAATCACCAGCTGTCTTGGGAACTAGGAAGACTCATCTGTAGAACCCTGGGGAAGGACACTTTACTTGCTCTACAGCTCCCTTCTCCATCATCTTCCTCACTTCTTTTTGAAGAGCTACATGTTTTGGAGAACCTTGGGTGTAAGCGAGGTGAGGGAGGACGATTGGAGAAAGGGGGAGTGAAGTCGAAAGGTAGCATATACCCTACCCAAAGGACATCTACCACCCACGGCTCCGCTCCGTAATTCTGCCAAGTAGCCCAACGGCTCGCCAGGCATCCCCCCACTGGTAGCATAGAGTGGGGAGGGGTGCCCACTCTATCATCTTCCTCCACTACCTCTGCCCCTATTTCCCCTTCCTGGCCTGGTAGAGTGAGACTGAGAGGGACGTTGTTGGGAGGGCTTCTTTGGTAAGAAGCAGGTTGGGAAGTCTTGATGGTAGCAGGAGGTCTTATAGGCTGCTTAGGAGGTGGCTGCAGATTCTGCCTTGGAACATTCAGACGAGAAAAAGATGCTGCTTTATTCACTGCTTGTTGGACGAGACAATCATTATTGTCAGCTTAAAGCCTGTTGACAGCTGCATCCAACTGATCCCTGGGGAAAAGCAGCTGGGAGTCCAATATCACCATTCCTCGAGGATAACCAGGAACCCACATCAACAGACCAAGCCACTTTGGAGAGGGCTGCGTCTCTCCTCATCGCCAGGGTATTAGCCCAAAAATTAGCAGTCAGATGGGTAAGGTAAGAAATATCCTTACACCAGATTGCAACAAACTGATGTAAGCTAAACTATTAACTTTATTCCTTGACGAAGGGGAAGAAGAAGTCTTGGCAACAGCTGAAGACCACAAATCCAGCCAAGAAACAGTTTGGAAGGCAGAAGAGCCAGTCGACTCAAAAGAAGCAGCTTCTTGAAAGGAAAGAGAAGAACCTTCTGCTCTGACCTGATCCAGGGTCAAAACCGGCTTCAGACGGACGACATCGGAGTTGAACTGTCTATTCAGAGGAGGCACGAGAGGAGTTGCTTAATACTCCCTGTGGCAAGGTAGAGGAGGAGGGAGGAACTTAAACGATCTGCGGGAACAAAGGGAGTTATCCTGTCCCGAAATATGACAAATTTAAATTAATTTGTATTTTTCATAGCTAACAAACCTGCAGTCTTAACATTAGGAGAAATCTTCTGGTGCCAGCTGGAAACCAGTAAAAATAAAAACAGGAATTGTTTGTGCAAGGAATTGGTGGCATCTGGCACCTTGTCACAGAGATGAGATGGGAAGCGGCCAGCGACCTGATCTCAACCCCGTGACGTATGAGTTTTCTTCTTACCGCCATTGAGAGAGATCATTTCTTTCTCTCCTTCCTTTCCATAGCTGGTTGTTTTTGCCTTTGCCCATGTTTCATGGTAATTTTTGTGACCAGTGTGTGTGTTTAGTGTGTGTGTGTTTCGGTTTTTATCATACAATCCCAAAACCCAGCTAAAAGTTCCCATAAGCCTTAGAGAAAATGTCCTGGTGTAGGCTCCTATCCTTGCTCATGTTTATGGCTTCCTTTGAGACTGGCCCCCATTCAACTATGAGATTCAACTTGTAGCAGGTGTAGATCGAATGACTGCAATGTGACTAACCCTTGCCCTGAGTGTCGTTCTTGGCCTCTTGTGCAGTGGAAGAGATTTGTCATAAAGAAGCAGCACAAGAGGAAGTCAGAGGCACCATCTTGGGAAGGATTTTCTCCTCCTTCGATACATGTTTCCCAGGTTCCTCATTGTTCTGCTTCTTCCCTTGCTTCTCCTTCCCTGTCAGGTTTGTCTCCTTCCTTGTCTTCCATTGATTCATCTTTGGAAGTTTTGGGAGAGGGTTCTCTGAATATGCCTCATGCTGTCCCGCCTCTCTCCGGGGGGGGGGGGGGGGGATGTTCCTCTCCCGGGAGGGTGGGGGTAGCACCATATTTTTCCTGTTTCACACTCAGATGCGCAGATGTTGGATGTTTGGGCTTCGTTAGGCCTATCAGGAGTGCCAACCTCAGATGGCCTGCTATCCCATTTTATGTCTTCACGCATTCCGTTGTTGGCTGCCATGACAGTTCCCAACCCTCCCAGCCTTCACTTTACTGGGTCTCGTGTTACGCCTTCTAGCGAAATGCCATTGGTTATCTCTACGCATAATCTTCTCTTGTTCAAACTGTACTCAACACTGTTGACTGCTCAAGTAAAATGTGGCCATTTTCTTAAGAGGAGACAGCGTAGACCTCCTCCTTTGTCTTCGCAATCTTCTTCCTTATCCTTCTCATCGTCGTCTGCCCTCCTGTCCGTTCCTCAAAGAAACAGAAGACCATCTCTTCTTCTTCGCCTTCGGACCACGGCTGTGTTTCTCCTACACACGTACCATGTTCCTGTGGGAAGTGTGTCTCATCCTCCATCCTTTTGCCATCAAGAATCTCTTGCTGAGAAAGACTCTACAGTTGCTCCTTCTCTAACGCCTCCTGCTCAATTTAGGAGGAAGGACGACAAGGCTCCAATCAAGAAATCCCAAGTGGTAGAATCTCCTTTAAGTCCAAATGACGGTCGCCCAGAAGAAATCATGATTCCTTTTCTTATTCCCTTGGACATGGACGTGTGGATAGACACGGCCGTCATGGGCGTTGTAGTTCCTCTCCTGATTCTCTTGGATGAGGACATGTGAATAGGCACAGCCATGCAGATGGTGACAGACGTACATCTAGCCACCACAGTAGAGATGGATACGACAGTGTTCTTCGTCTGGCTCACTGCTTCGCCGTTCTCGATGACGTTCCTCATCACGATCTTCAAGAAAGGACCACCGCCTTTGTTTGTCTTCCCGCATCTGCGGCTGTCATTCACCTTCCTACATCCACGGCCGTTGTTCGCCTCCCGACATCCACGGCTGTTGTTCGCCTTCCCACGTCCGCAGCCGTCATTCATCATCCCACGTCAGTGGACGTGGGCTACAGGATGATGCACGTCTGATGTACAAGATAGGGTTTTTTGCGTCTCGAACCTGTGATCATGCTCTGGTTCCAAACTCTGTGAATCCTTCAGAGGAGGCAGACGGGGATCCTCGTGTCCAAGAGGCGGAGGATTTGTAGAATCAGAAGTTTTTTTCTTCTTATGAAGAGGTTATTGATCTCATTCATGAGTTCAATAATCTTTCTAAAAAGGCTGACTCTTTCTACAATCATTCCGACAGGAATAGAAACCTTGCGGGGAGCGAAGAAGGACTCAAAGACATCTTTTGAGTTGCCTTATTCCAGTCATGCTGACTCAGTCCTGAATCATGTAAATGCCTTGATTTCGGGAAGGGACTACTCCCTTTGTTCTGGCAGATCGTTTAAGTTTCTCCCTCCTCCTCCTCCTCTACCTCGCCACAGAAAGTAATTTATTATGCAGCTCCTCTTGTGCCTCTTCTGAATAGACAGTTACATGATTCAGGACTGAGTCAGCATGACTGGAACAAGGCAACTCAAAAGATGTCTTTGAGTCCTTCTTCGGTCCCAGCAAGGCTTCTACTCCTGTTGGAATGATTGTAGAAGGAGTCACAGCCTTTTTAGAACAATTACTGAACTCACAAATTAGATTAATAACATGTTGAAATATGACAAATTAGCATAAATGTTTGAAGTAGTTACAAAGTTATGGCTACATGTGTAATATGCAATCAATATAATTATTCAACAAACCTTATCACCATGTCGCTCTTTGGAGTTACAAACCTTGTTGAACACTTATTTTTGCAAGTTATTATCATCATTATAAACTGGTTTGGCCACAGTATCATGTTAAATTTGTATATTCCAGGAATGATGAAAGTGGAAGCTTTGCATTTTTCAAAAAGGAATGTAGTGACAACAAGATTAAGATAACCAACCAGATCAGCTGCTTTAATAATTCTGTTGCCAGTAATTTATATACTGATACAAAACTAAAGTTCAATCTAATAATGCGCAAATTAAAGCCAGTATACTTAGCAATGCAGACATTAGTAATGTAAAAAATAACATATGAATGGAGATAAAATAGGATACCAATATACAAAAAAATGAATGAACAAAAGTGAAGGAGGATACCTTTATGAACAACACAGAATTAGGAGGGCATTCTACAACAGGCAAACTAAATACCCCCAAACAAACAGTGAAAAAGTACAAAGACACATTTACAAGTTGGAGGGATTTTTAGGGATTTACAAGGAAAGGTAATCACTGAACACAAGGGTCTCATACTGTAGCCAGTTTTTACGGATACAGAACAATCTATAAAATCTGGCTTCCATGACCCAGGGTACAAATTTAATTTGAATAATCATTCAAACTGGAAAACCTCCAGCATTTGACTTTAAAAATTAAGTGCATTCCTCTTTTGGCTTGTTTAGAGACATCAAAGGTTATTTGAAATCTTGTTCACACAGTCAAAGTATTTGACTATAAAGTTCACCAATTACTTTAAATGGTGTGCCAAAACATTGTGACAAATTTAGTTATAATTTTCTGATTCAAATTAAATCTGATGCTTGGTATGTGATTAATTAATTAAATCTGAGTAGACAGAAATACCAACTGAATTCCATAGTCAGAAAATTATCAACAAACCATCGCAAACCATGTCTACGTACACAGTGTGGTAAATCATATCAGTCCAAAGCATTTCATGGAAAGATTTAAACAACAGGAGTAAGTTAGCTGTTCATACTACACTTGAATTTCTGCTGGAAGAAATTATTGCTAAAAAAAAAATGCATCACTAAAACAAAGTTCAACAAGTTGAAAGGGACTTTTCAGACCCAGCAGTAAATGGTCATCCATACAAGGTGGCAATTTCCATGGCAAAAAATGCTAATGTAATCCTTGACATGTACTTTACTTTAATAAACACTGAATATATATCTAATTTTTTTTCAATTTGAAGGAAGAAAATTCTTGGTAAAGAATAACACTGAAGTTATTCCCAAAGGGTCAGGCACAAGATATTTGTGAATGCTTCATCACCCCTAGTGATGCACTAGTAGTGATATTCTCTGATTTATCACAATACAACTGATATTTTCACAAAACAACAAATACAATAACATTTAGAATACATACATCTTAATCCTTTCCTATCAATACATTTTTGTTAGATATCAGTAAATCTAAATTTTAAAAAGAGAAGATAATGTAAATTTGGCATTGAAATCACTACTACTGCAAAAGTGTTACACAAAACAAAATAAAAAGCATCGTTAGCCATAAAAGTGGTCTCTTTGAATTTAATATCACTTTACAAACTAGTCTATCAACAGAAGGCCGAGCACAAATGCAAATTTCCCTAGATCTTCATAACAAATAGAAAAATTCTATATAAAAAAAAAAGATTATATTTCTTCACTTTCCCTTGATTTACTTATGCACAGACATATGACTTTTTAGGTGACTACTCTGGACAAAACATTTTGAGCAAATGGAACATGTAAAGGGTTTCTCCCCTGTGTGGGTTCTTATGTGAATCTTGAGGTTGTCTTTCCTCGAGAACTGAGCACTGCAGAAATTGCACGGATAGGGCTTTTCTCCTGTGTGAGTGCGTATATGCCTGGTCACTGACTCCTTCAGAAGATTGGAATATGAACAGTACGGGCAAAGGAAGTACTTGACAAAGGGATTTCCTAGATCTCGACTTGCAATTGGCTCCCCTCTGTTGCCACCAAGCTCCGCACAACTGACGTCCTTTGAGCCCTGTTTAGAAATTCTACAGTTATCTACTAATTTTGGATTAAACTGCTGTGATCTTCCACATTAGGAGTACCTTTGATTTATAAAAACAACATTCAGTTAGGGACATTACTTTTGTTTCAATTTTCAAATTGTTAGATCATAATTATGCTGTATTTTGCAGTTAGTAGGAGGCAAAGGCCAGTAGTTATGAAATCACCAAAACTTATGCACTGGACATGCACAGTGTCCTCTCCTTAATATGTTGAAAAAATTATTTCTTTGTCATTTTTGAGGTATACAATATTCAGAGTAAGGATAACCCTCAAATTCCACATCAGAAAGAAAGAAAGAAAGAAAAAATGGGCAGGATAAAATCTGGCAAGAAGCTAACAATTCTAGATACAAGTGAAGAAGAGATAGGAGGGTAATATCCATTATAATACTTCGCAAAAAAATTCTGCTATGTATTTATGACTAAATCAAGAAGCCACTAAGTCAATGCTCTAGCATCACATCAGATGAAAACAAAGCCTCTTCTGTTTCATCAGCTCTTCTAGATTAAAATAAAAACAACTAGTAAATAATGTTAAATATCACTCCATCACAACACTGGTCATACATGCTGTATATACACTGTCGACAGCCACTACACCTAATACACTGTGGGGGATTGGGGGAGGTTGTTTCAGTAAACTTCAGATGTAAACATATATTTAATCATTGTTGCATTAAGTATATGTTTACATCTGAAGTTTACTGCAAACAACCTCCCCCAATCCCCCACGGTGTATTAGGTGTAGTGGCTGTCGACAGTATAATGCACCTCTCAGCAAAATGTTCCTCTGAGAATGAAAGGACGATTTCATCCATGGATACATAAATGTTCCATCACAATCATCTTCTTAAACACTGTTGACGATGAATAATAAAAGCTTGAATCATTTGCACTTGGAGTTTTCTCTGAACTCAATATACAAATAATTCAGATACCTTAATCAATATATATATATATTGCAACCTGAATTTAATATCATAATGAGTACTCAATAAGCTACACTCATGCACACTTTATACAGAACCTGTCCCAGTATTTTTCTTTCTAATTATGGCTAGTTCAATTATAATTATACAGGCTTGATTTCTCAAGTACATTTAATGTGTTTTCATGTTCTTATACACTCACAACTGACAATAACTTTATTTTTCTAAACAAATAATTAAAAACTACATATCATCAACAAATTTCCCAAAATAAACATGAACATACAGTACCTCATGATTCTTAATGTTTTGCAATTTAGTGGATTGTTTTAATGGTAATTAAGAATGCAAGCTTAAGTAACCAACATAATCAGTATATAAAGGAAATCTATACTGCAGAGCAGACATGTAATAACTTCCTTAACTATCCCTATATGTGTTGAAATGAGTCTGCCAGTTATGATGAGTATATTTTTTGTGGGGCTAGAAGGGTGGAAGGTGAGAAATGTGCTCATTAGGAAACACAGTAAGAACGTAGCCATACATGAAGATATCAGTCAATGCTCTGAAGTGGTTTGGTCATATAGAAATAATGGAGAACCATTAAATTTCAGGCATCTAGCTGAATATCTATTTTCTCCATCATCAGAGAATCCATAAGGGGAACATTCATTACTGTACATCTAAAATCTATACAACCACATCATGTACAGTAAATCCCCCGTATTCACGTTCTCATGGTTCATGGACTCATGCATTCGCCGGTTTCTCTGTGGAACATATCTAGCCATCATTCATGGAAAATTAAGCCCATTTATGTATTTTTCACTGAGAAATATTCACTAATTACTGTATTTTCATATAATTTTCATGAATAAATGCACTTTTTGTGATAAAACTATTAAAAAACTCAGGTATATGCATTTTTACAGGGGCTTGTCTGTGTTTAAACTATCAAAATGGGCAGTTGTAAATATTTTTAGAGGGGTTTTAAGTATTCCCGGATTTTAGCTATTTGCGGGGGGGTGTGGGATGCATCCCCCGCGAATACGGGGGGTTCACTGTACATTCCTTTTCAGTCGTATTTGCAGACTGAGTGAATGGGAGCAAAGGGTTGTTTTGTCTTCATACACCAAAGAGACCAAAACTTCTCTGCACTAATGAAAGGTTAGTTGAGTAGTAGTGCTTCAGAGTTTGCAAGCCTTTCTTTGTTTCAGCATTTCTCTTTTTTCATTTTCACTGAAAATAACTTTTGACTAAACACATTTTTCTTTACATTAAGATCTTCCTGCTAATATAAAATATTTCATTTTTAAGATTATATTGTAAACAAATCTTAAATATAATGCAAAAATTTGTGTAATACATTGCTTGATGAATATAAAGAAAAATGTGTAACAGATTGCTTGACAATTAAGAAATATCAGGTCTGAAACTGTAACGCTTCAAGAAGAGAGAGTCTCTCTCTCTCTCTCTCTCTCTCTCTCTCTCTCTCTCTCTCTCTCTCTCTCTCTCTCTCTCTCTCTCTCTCTCTCTCTCTCCAGGAAACAGACAAACAGTGAATTCTGCATTTTATATTGGTTCAGTATGGAATGCTCAAAGTGGCTAACTTTTAAATCAGCCATTTTGAGTTCAAAAATTTTCTGACTGTCAGCATAAAGCCATGAAGTTATTGATAACAATATCCATACGAAAAGCATAGGACAGCAACCTTACACTGAAATACTAGACAGAAATATCCAAAGGAATAGCTAAGACAGCAACCTTTCATCAGAACACTAATGTGAATCTGATATGGAACAAGAGCTGGGCACTGATTAGCAAGAAAGCCATTGATTCAGCTTCATCGTGAAAAATGACATAAAAGAACCTTCTCCATGATCAAAAGGTCTGCTGGCATTATGCAGTAGCACAGTATATTTAACCTCCTGCAATTTATTTAGCTTGGGTCTACCGGTAATTTTGATCGCTTCAGTCTTTCACTTTTTTTTTCTTTTTCACTAGTATTGTGCACTAAACAGTCATACCTTTTTTTCTTTAGTCATCACCTAAAGGTTGTTTTATACTGTACTTTAATTTGTAGTATGTGCTTTGCTTTACCTGGGTGTTGCTTTGTTTTGCAAATACTCTGTTCAGTTTTTCTTTCATACATTTTTGTACACTGGACCTATAATTTGATACCATACAAATTAAATCAAACAGCCTATAATGCAAAGGTTACATTTAAAGGACGTAACATCACATTACTCATTTTTATTAACAAAAATGCAAAAACAAAATAGAGAATAATTATATGCGGTTTAATATTTACTTGTAAAGTACTAATTTCTATGTTTCATCAATTAATACAAGATAATATACATTTCACATTCACAAAATAAAAATATTTGTGACCACAGAAAACAAAATCTCTTTTGGAAGTACACAAGTGCATACCTAATCAGGCTACATACTTGATCAACTACACGCAACTGTAATTTATATAAAAACAAATACCATAATTCTTTATCTTAACACCTATGCATCTTACGAATGGAAGTCCGCATACACTAAAATCATGTCTGAGGTATGTTTAATAGCCCTGATAGCATTATTGAAAGTACTAAGTCATAAAATTACAATAATTCTTAGCCACATTGGTAATGAAAGCATAATTTTTCAGCCAATGAATAAAAGCATAATTATTCAATCAAAAACAACAAACCATTGTTTTGTTACAATGAGTCTCTGAAATGCAAACCAGCAATGCAACATGGCCTGTTACTGTATCTAAAATTTAGACGAATTCATATAACAGAGTATCTCTAATTTCTATATTTAAAATAGTTTCCAAGTTCAAAAAATCTTTGTTCAATGAGAAAGGACTGCATATTATTCTATGCATAATCTCAAAAACTTTAGTTAAAAAGTTAACCAATTCCACATTGCCTGAAAACAAGTTACTGCAGTGGTAGGGTGCATTTGAGCTTTAAAAGTCCACCTGGCAGGGAATTTCTCATTTCTCTTGCAAATAAGAACCTGCACTTTAAAAAGCTCATTATACCCTGAAACAATTGTTTTTCCCATTTGAAAATATAGTCTCAAAGGGGAAGCTAGAATTGTTCAAGACAAGTGGGACTAGACCTGATATCGTCTAAAGTCATACTACATCTTTGAGAAATCTTGATACCACTGAGAATACTGCACATTTTTCATATAAATATGCAGCTGTCTTAATTTGGTTTTTTATCTATGTCACTTAATTGATTTAATGGCTGCCACTGCTCCCAATATATCATAAAAAGGAATATTTGATATTCTAATTTAAACAGGACCAAAACTGCTCTATTTCCAAACAACTAGACGTTCATGTGACAATACTCAATGCATTGTACTAGAACAACATGAAATTTTTATGATAAAATAACGTTTCACTTATACTTACCCGGTAGTTACATATAGCTCAGCTATATGTAACTACCGGGTAAGTTGTATAAGTGAAAACTCATATTTTAACTGAATGCCATGAGATTACCTCTTCACAAAAAAAAGGGTGTGCCCTTTACTTAGTGGTCAACAGTGTTTGGCTCACTTCATTTATTATACAAGTTAATGAAAGACAATTTAGGAAGTTTGGTTAAACCATTTAATTTTAATACAAAAATTTTTAAATAATGTTAAAATATTCTGCCTCACGACCATTTTATATAACTGTTACAAATAGTAACCCTTTTTCAATGGCCTCCAGAGCACAATTACAAAACACAACAGCTTTGAATTTAATTAAAAATGTCCCTTTATAATAACTTTTCAAAACTTAATGCAGTCTTGAATATCTACTACTCCGTTCACTGGTCTTTCACTGTTAGATAATTAAACTGAGGCACGTTCATGACTCATGAGATGTAACTGAAGATTTGCTTTTCTGGTAAATGTTGAAGAGCAAATGTGACAAGCAAATGGTTTTTCACCAGTATGTGTTCTCATATGTACTCGCAGATTTCCTTTCTGAGAGAATTCGGCTATGCAGACTGAGCACTTGTATGGCTTCTCACCAGTATGTGTTCGGATATGATAAATTAGGTGTTGTTTATTTGCAAATTTATTTGGACACCTTGGACACAAGAACACTCTTACACCTTTCATGCACTTCTTAGCTCCCTCATCATTGCAAAAACGCTGAGTTGTGACCTGTGCATCGGAACAAACTGGATCAGGCCAAGGCTTCCATGAGTTGGATGCATATTCGGACCCTTGGAATCCTCCGAAATCATGGCCTTTGACAATCCCGCTACCACTGCTGCAATTTCCTCCCTGTCAAAGAAACTGCTTGTTTAGTACAGTGGCTTGGGATGAAGCTTCTAGAACATATGAACTAAAGTACAGTAAGCACTCATATGCAACTACTGTTTTACTATACTACAGTCGTGATGTTGCCTCTTGACTATACAGGTACTTGATAAACAGCCTGTTTTCTTCAACACGTCGCTCTTGAATGTCAGAGAAACTGATTTACATAACCTGCTGCTAACTGCATCAATGAAAAGCATTTGGTTATTGGACCTGTATAACATCACTCACAAGTGAATCTTGTTGCAGTTCTTGTCATCTAAAAATAAAATTTTACGACTTGGGGAAATAACAACAAGGAACTATATTATAGTAAAAAGTACACAAAGCTAAACTATTTTTCCAGCTAATAACCATTTCTCTTTTGAGGGAATTTTTCTTTATATATATAAAATCATAAGCTTGTTCACAGTCTATATGCACCATATAAAGCTTCTTTTCTTATCAGTATTTTGAAATTTCCCATGTAATTGCTTTATAAAAAGCACATGATGCACACACACATTATTCCTTGTCTACGCCTACACTGTTCTTCCCCTATCAATCCTCCCGTCTTCTGTCTTTCTTACTAATCAAAATACTGTACTACCATAAGCATTCCTTTGTATAGAAAATAATTTTATATTTCCATAATTCTTACAGTCAACTGTATTACCAATGCATACACCAGAGTAATTATTTCTTTCACCATTTCCTTTGGAACCTTTCTCTCATCAACGCAAATCTAATAACTTTGATCAGCAATTATCACAAACACAGTGCAACCTCTCACTTACAGCCCCATCAATTCATGGCATTTCCTCATTCTGCACCCTCTAAATTTCCCTCCTTAGATCCTCAACTGTCACTTCCACAAGCACTGTAATACTTACAACATCCTTTTCCAATTTTGCTTCATGCAGTTCAAAATCCCTTCTCTCTACCTCATTCAAAAAATCTTCAGTGTTCACATACCCCATCAACCTCAGCTGGATTCAGGTAGTATCTCTTCACTTACATCTTTTATTTTACGATTTATTTGTATATATACTGTATAAATAATTTACTAATTTATTTAAGTATATTTCTCTTGCTTCAGACATTACTGTATTGAAGATAGGAAAGTTTCACTCCTAAAAGATCTGCAACCCTATTGCTTTCCAATCAATTCAGACAGCAATTTCACAGGTATATTTTCAAAACTTCTGGGGGTACTTACTACAAGGTTACAGGTGTTATTTTATTAGATTTAGAAGATATTTGAGGCATTCTACATCACGATTTTTAATTGGCAGGTTAGGTTAGGTCTGAGGAGAGGCCTGAGATAGCAAATTTTTTTTTTTAATGCATGTCGTCAAACATTAAACAATTAATACAGTAATGTACTGAGATGGCTTGATCACTTTTAACGTATGTCTTGGTATATAATTGAACTGTTTAAGTTATAATGTATAGTTAACGACTGGTTTACCGCACTCCAATTTATATTTACTTTAATAATCAAATGTTTAAAATTGACATTCTGAAATTTACCTAACCAGGATAAGAAACAACAAAATCTAACACATAGGGAACTTGTTTGCTAAAGGTCCCATCAATTATTCTTTAAATTTAAGGGACAAAGTACTTCAAATCACTCCAAGCTGGCCAGGAGTACTTTAATACTTGGGAAACTTGTTTATTACTGGTCTTATGACTTCTTATTTATGAATTGGAATTAGCAGATTCTTAAATGTGGAGACCGTTCAGTTTCCAAGATGCTTCTTGCTAAGAATATGAGCAAAAGCTTGGACTTGGCTTTGTCCTGGCACTCTTGCCTAAGGGGACAGATCAAGTCATTGCTAATATTCTTCTATATTAACAAATTAGGAGAGAAAAATACACAGGGAGCACATGCAAAGGCAAATTGAAGCAAGACAAAGGGCTGTTGCAAGGACAAATCCTTTCTTCTGTGCTCTTTTTGTGGTGTACAGAAACTGGTGCTCTGGTAAAGGAGAATTAATGGGCACAAATGCACAGCAGGATGAACAAGGACAGCAGATAGTGGAAACTCTATACTGAAAGAAAGGTTCATAAGCAAACAGATCTTTAATTAATGGATACAAACACAGAGAGGTTGTATGAGGAAAATGGTTTTTTGTTGAAGAGGTAAATATTCTGAAGGACTGTTTCAGAGGAGAAAAAATAAATAGGAATAGAATGGGTTCGCTGAAGTATAAGATTATTATGTAACCTAATTCTCTGGAATGGTTCCTCAACAGCAGGAATAAGGCACAGATGAGCTTCGGAAATGCAGTTCGATTTCCCTCCAAGTTAACAAATTTTACAGGTTTTAACAAAATCACCATAAGTATTATAGCCTTACTGCTTTTTATTGACTTTCTCTTCAAACCAAACCTTCCTTTTTCCTTCACTAACCATCTATGTCATCAACCCACCACTTACTAAATTTATTCCCCCTTTTTACCCTTCTATGTCAACAATCAACCTTCTGATGCAAGGAAACACTGCAGTTTAGTTTATGACAATTCATAGTACTATGAAGGAACTGGTGGCAACTTGAAAAACTGCACCTCAAGATATAATGAAAGTTATATAACAATGGTTATAAACAAGGAGATGATAAGATTACAAGCAAGATGCTGAATTATGGTAACAATTGCATTACTGAGTGGAAACTATGGGTTGTACTCGTCTTATTTAGAAAATTATTCCACATAACTGAGAGAAGAATAATCGTTCCTTTGCACCGAAGAAACTGTGACAAAGGAGTGTAAAAGCTTGTGGAGTACGAAATGAGATTTTTAAAGATGTACTACTATGAAAGTAGAGAGATGTTTGGAAATCAATTCTTAACAAGAAAAGAGTGTAGACTAAGAACAATCACGTTTGATTTGTGACATGTTTTGCTGTTTCTTCTTAACAACATTCTCAAGCCTAAAAGTTACATTAAAGTTTTTTAACATCAAAAGAATATACAATCATTATTGGCTGCCAAAGCTGAGTAAAGGTGACAAACTCTAATGTCTCTTTTAAGCTTAAAAATGTTGTTAAGAAGAAACAAAGATATGCACCACAAATAAAATGTGGTGGTTCTGAACCTGAGCTCTTCTTTTCCTGCTACTACTGTATTCTGATTGGTGATCACTATGGTTGTGAGACCAAATTTAAGCATGAAGGATGGACACTGGCAGTAAAGATAGAGTTAAATCTTACAGGCACAAAATTTGGCAGTAAATGTTACAAAATGACAAAAGATGGAAAGAACAGATCATCATATGCTGGGTGAATAAAACAGAGTTCTAAGAATTCTATAAAAACTGTGCAAAAGAACCGACTCTAGTGAAGCAAACACCAACTCTTGATATATGACTACTGAAAGTAGGGTAACAGAAGAAAGATGCACAATTCAGGTGAAGCCAAAAGGAATACCTGGGAAGTAGTGGACTGAAAATACTGCAAAATGAAAAGCAAAAGAGCCTTACTAAGAAAGTGCCAACAGCTCTCAGAAAACAAGACAGAAATGGTGCAAGAAATAAAAGGTGGACTGACATCATGTGAATGTGGCTCCTATGTATGTTGTGGAACTTTTGTAAACAGGGAGCTCAGCCCTGATTCTACGGTTGAAAATGAATTTACCAGCGATTGCTCTCTGATCTCTAGGGCAAATGGGCTTTTTATAATACGAGCAAAAACCAAATGTGCACCACATGAAATAGGTACAATAACTACATACAACAAGAATCCATATATCAGCAATGGTTGTGTGATACGTCCTTCAAGCAGACTTCACACTTATTTTACGTAATAATATTGTCTATTTATTATTACAGACAAGCTGTATAAAAAAATATAGTACCACATGTAAAAGGAAGGCTGAGTTGTTAACATGAAAAAAAGTCAGACATAAATTATATGATTTATTTACCAAAAGGATACATAAAAATAGTCATCACAAAAATAATAGCAACTGAAAATTTACAGTATGGTTTCATATACAGTATGCAATACTCTATATATACAAAAAATTCAACTCCTTTGTAAGTTAACATGTATGTTTCAATTACTATGAAAATAATGTAAATAACTTATTAAATATATCGTACTTAAATTACTTTCATACATGATGTACACATCAAAATATGACTTGCAGATTCTAACAAGTGAAATCATTAAAACAAGTGAGACATCATCTGCACATCCAAGAACACACTTCACTGAAGTTTGATTACTTTTTTCTATACAGAGATTATGGCACTAACACTGTCAGAGATATGTTTCTGAATTGAGCCTAAAATTACATCTTTCCTTTGCCAGTTCAACACTGCATTATAAAAGGAAAATCACACTACTGTAATGCAGCGGAGGTCTCTTTAGCATGAGATGATGCAATATGAGTATCACGGGAACTCTTTCTTGCAAACTTGGCTTCACAAAATGGACACCAGAAAGGTTTTTCTCCAGTATGAGTCCTCATATGAACTATGAGATTGCCTTTCTGAGCAAAAGCAGCAGGACACTGGGGACACCCGTAAGGTTTCTCCCCCGTATGAGTCCGCATGTGCTGTACGACATGATTTCTCCTGGTGAACATAGCTGGGCAATAAGGACACATTAACTTGGATAACTTAGATATATCAGAAGCACTTTCATCTTGAAAACCAAGTTGGAAGGGAATCTTAGAAGCAGCAGAATAAGGACTTGCCTTCTGAGGTATCTGTGAACTTGAAGGGATGCCGCCTTGGATGACTCGCCAGCCTGGCTGCTCAGTGGCACTTCTGCTCAGTCCTTCCTGTCAGAAAGACTCTCTGCTTAGTCAAAAGGCCAATCAATTTTAACCTTAAGCACTAAAAACTTTTAAAAAAAATCAACCTCAAACATGAAACTGAAGTACTGTATTGTATATCCCTTTGCTAACACACATTACACAAAGATGGTAAAACCTTATGTCCTTAAGTATTGCATGCTGACAGAAATGCAATAAATACTACACACACACACATATATATATATATATATATATATATATATATATATATATATATATATATATATATATATATATATATATATATATATATATATATATATATATATATATATATATATATATATATATATATATATATATATATATATATATATATATATATAAAATTGCAAAATATACCACTTGTAACCAAGAATATTTCCTTCCCATAATGAGCACTTAAATATTTTACAAGAGCACAATGAAAATTGAAACTGCACTGAAAAAAATTGATCTTGTTCAGTTTATTCTCATGGCAAGGACAAAGACCCTTTACCATGAAAAAAAGCTGGAGGAGGAAGTATCAAAATCACATGGATTTCCCTATTCTAATCCTGCGAGAAAGCTAGGTACATTTGGCTTCTATATTTACTGAAGTCATATCTAGTGAAACAGTCTTCAAATATTTTACTGGGGATAGTGATTCTGGCTGGATGTATTCAGCATTCAAGAAATTTTAATTCTTGATAATGCTACTTACAAGTGGTTAATATTTTCATAACACTCAATCATGATTACAACCAGTCACAGATTTCCATCCGACTCTCTCATAAGTACTCTTTTTAAATTAAAATCACTTCTTTATAACTTCCATATTTTTCAGTATCCATCTTCTTGTCATTTTACCCCGTAGGAGTGAGCACCATATTCTTTGGTTTACTCATTTTGGCTTTTTCTGTTGAGAGTAGTGTTTGCACATTAAAAAATAATGAATCCATCAAAAAGGTATTACAATGGACATCAAAGGATGGTTCACAATATCCTACCATGCCAAATAAATTTCCATTTAAACAAATTGAAACAGATGATCTTAATTTGTTAGGTACAAAGTTAGAGGGTCAAACAATATCAAATGTCTTCTGTAATTTAACAGGTATACCTTACTTATTAAAAATAACAAGAAGTATGTTGCAAAAACATGAGATTCACATGCCTTCAAGGATAATAAGCTACACAAGTCGGTTTATTTCACAAGTTTATTATTTTTGCTACATAAAGAACCAAATAATGTTTACAATCAAGTTACCTTGGTCTTGAACATAATGGCCATACATATATTAGATAGCCAAAGATAAAACAGTAGCAATAAACTTTCTTTATTAATTCCACATTATTAAGATTAAGGCAAAGAAAATGTTCAAAATGTGTATATAACTGTAAATATGATTACATGATGGCAAATTCCACTTCACAATACAGTACAGTACTGTACAGGCATTCTCCCGCTTACCAGTGGCATCGGTTAACGACTTTTGCTTTTGCGACGCTTGGCTAACGACATCGTTAACCAGATTTTCGGCATTGGTAAGCAATTTTCACACCATTAAGTGGTTTATTGGCATTAGTAAGCAGCGTTTTGCCATTGGTAAGCAGTTTATTGGCGTTGGTAAGAGGTTTATAAGCGCCGATAAAGGGTGAACGGCACTGTTAAGCGGTTCATTGGTGCTTACAGCATTGTACATGCCATTTATTACCATAATTATTGTGATGTTCTGGTTAACAATGATTTTCAGTTATCAGCACTCAGCTGGGAACAGAACCTGCCCCCCTCCGCCCCCACCCCCATTAACCGAGGACTGCCTATGAGAGTAAGATTAAAATTTTTAGTTACCTTACCAAGCTTTATTTGGTCTGATGGTCAGTTAATAACATTTCCATTGGTCTGCTGATGACATCAATCAGACAGAAATTACAACTGTTACCTCTGATTGACCCTTAAATTTAAATTCTTGATGTGCCAGAAAAAAAAAAAAATGGTTCAAATTTCCTGGCTGCATTGCTGGTGCAACAGCACCCAAGTTATCTACAAGAAAGTACGTCACAACAGAATATAAGGTGTAACATGGATCCTTGTGTCTGGATCTGTGCATACTCATTTGAGACATTGAAAAAATAAACCAAATTATATCAACACTTATTCCTGCACTTCAAATCACTGTAACTGTAGTACGTACTGTATACAAACTGCTTCCCACAGTAACACCTCAACTTAACAGACTTCCGTACTATCAGCTACATTAATTTCATTATTTTTTACTATACTGCCATGTAGGTTGTGACACATTTTTAAGTGAATCTCTTAAATTGTGATACATCTTGAGATAAATATCTTACGTTAAAGAAATGGGTTAGTTTTGGTTAGACTACAGTTTTGCTGTAAGTGACCTAGAAAATATTCAAGTGCGGGCTATTAGGTCTGTTACTTAAAAAACTTTGTTACTTATCAGTAAGCCAGACCCCCAAAGCATATGTTAAGCTGAGGTGCTACTGTATTTGCATTTTACTTATGATGTTACCTGCAACACAGGCAACCTTTGTTAGACATACTTGAAACACTGCAATAAAAACTGCTGCACCATCCAAAAACATCCATTTGAAATATTTAAATTTTCTTGAAATCAAACTTATGATAATATATGCGTACGAGACCTCTTTCAGATCGGAAATTAAATGTGATTGCTGCATCACCTCTATTCAATTTGTATAAAATTGGGTCGTTTCTCATGACTGATTTTCTCTGTTACTGCATTCTGCCAGCAGCTCTATATTTGTGATTCTTTCATAAGCGGAGAAGTAAAACTACTGCTGGTGGGAATTCTTTTAATACAAAGAATATTATACATCCAAGTTTATCCAAGATCAAAGTAGGGTGTAGGTTATCCAGTTGTTTTTGTTGTTTGTTTTTGTGTTCCTTGGGTAAGTAGTTTCTTGAATTCTAAGCCAAGTTTCATTCAGGCTCTAATGAGCATGGTCGCATCAAAGAGCAACTGTAAGTTTGGTTCCTTATATAAACACCACACTAGGGAAGCAGACAGCACCATTCCCATTCCTCAGTGAGGTTGCAACAATACTAAGAAACTGCTTTAGCATATTGTATTTTCTGCTAATCAGTGGCCTAGATCTCAAAAATTACTTGCCTGGATTACACCTTAAGAAATAAAAAAGAAAAAACCTAGATGACCAATGCCTTATTATGATACCAGTTCAAGAGTTCCCCATGAATGCTTAAATTACCTTGCAACTTGGATTTATCATATTATTTTATTAAAAGAATTTCTACCAGCAAATTTTTTTACCTCTTTAATATGAAGTAAAACTAATATACGAGAGTTACAGGAGTAATGCAGTAACACAAAAAAAACTTTCATATAAAAGAGCAAATGGATTTTGTACAACTTGGATGCAGGTGATGCAACTCGCATTTAATACTGTAATAATAACAAATATTATTTAACACAAGGGCTCCCTACCAAGAAATTTAATAAGCTAATATATGGTATTTTTACAAACATTAAACTTCAGTAGATGTTAACAACTTGATAAATTTAACTCCTTGAACTGCTTCATAATTAATACACAACAAATGAAGTTAATGGTGAATTGTTATGTCTCAGTCTACATAACATTACAAACAACTTCCCATCCAGAATAAATTTCATCATCACATTTGTAAAATTCTACAGCTGTTCATGCTAGATTGGGTTACCCATCAAAATATTACGCTACAATATATATAACTATCACAAAAAATACATTAGTTTACAATGTATCGCAATTTATCACAAGATAAAATATACTATACCAAAGACTGAACATTTTTCCAGACTACCAACTGCAATCTTACATGCCAACTTTTATAATACAGTACAGTATAGTGTGCACAGTGTCAGTGTAATTACAATATAATATGTGTGTGTGTGTGAATTCCTACTGCTTTTCTCTGACATGCTTCTGCACATGAAGATCAACATGGTCTTTCCTAATAAATCCCTTAAAACAAAAAGGACACAAGTATGGCTTCTCTCCAGTGTGAGTGCGAATGTGCCTTTGTAGGTTACTTCTCTGACCAAATTTTGCTGAGCAAAACTGGCAGGCAAACTGCCTTATTTGACCATGTTTTTGCATATGCCTCACAATATTTCCCTTTATAAGAGTACTGTAAGAACACATAGTACAAACGTGCTTCCTCGTGTGGGGGTCAGTGTGAAAGCCGCAATCTTCTCTCCACCGTAAATTCCCACTGGCAACGCTAACTCCTTCCCCCTGTCAAAAGTGACCTTTATTTTAGTTAAGTCATACATTACTTTCTCTGCTTAAATGTATACACAGTACTGCATAACAGAAGGCCACAAGAATATACAGTATACTGGAAAATCACCACAAAACCTGACCTATGCCACAGCTGTTTTATTATTAACAAGAAAAAGAGAAAAGGTCATCATAAGTGGGAAGCATCTGGATTTGTTCCCTAACCTGACAAAATAGTTCCAACGAAAAATAATTCTCTTATCTGCCACAATTTGCTCCACATGATAAACTAATACCGCAACCTCTAAGCTTTACTATGCTTTGGAGTCTGGCCTTCTTGCAAGAAACAGTTCTCACAAATGACAAAGACCCCAAAATATAGACAACATATTGATATTCACAATACCCCACAACTAAGAGTTAAGCCAAGTGTTTTTAGCCAAATTGTAATGTACTATAAATCAAAAACTCTAGTCAAGAAAACCATGAACATGATGTAACTGATAAGTAAAGAAATCTGAAAAATTTAGGAGTTGCTGTATCATTTTCAGATCTAACATTTTTTCAAAAAACATTTTTCCAAGTGTCCAAATACTGTTATTGTTCACTGTAAAGGATTTAGTAATCCTTAACTGTTCAGAACTGGTTTGGTGTTATCACCTGTTCTAGTTCTGCAAACTGTTCTAAGTTTTCTCTTTTACTGGCTGCCCTCTCTTTTATCATCCGATTTAAAAGATTACATACACATGTGTACCTTAATTTTAAGGCTAAGGTTATCACTCTCCTCCACATTTTAAGTTACACTAAACAACCTAATTTTCTAACTCATCACACTGTCTTAATTTTAGGATAAGACCGATGAGCTATTCTTAAAGTTTTAAGGTGTATACGTCATTCAGTCATCCTTCTATAACACAACAGTGTACCTGGGTCAATGCTAAGGATTAATTGACAGCCTTTAAAATTTTAGTGTTTTATGCCTACAAGGCAGAACTTGTGCCCTTATTTAATGTCAAGCTGCAAGGTTCTTGGGGTCTATTTGGATCTTGGATCTCTGCTATTATCAAAAGTTGAGTGACTGCACTTGTTTTATCATAAAAAAAATTGTACTTTTGATGCCAAAAGCTTGTATTTAATTAGGCTGGGCTACGTCTCGAGATGACTTGATTGCCAACTTTCCAGTGTCCATAAAGAAGACAACACTTAGATTGCTAACAAAAATACTAGGGAAATAATAAATAAAATAACCCGGGAATTTCATATACATTACAATATACCAAAAACTTCCAGGCTACCTCAAGTTAGATTAACATGGTCGTAAGTAGATAAATCAAACCTATTTAATTTTACTTCCTACAATCAGTCAGAAGCCTTTGAAGTACTCCCATAAAGTGACTGAATCTTTATTAAAGCCTACCTATTAGATCCAAGAGTTGAAGGGTGACCCACTTAAAAGAACAGCTTAAGATAAAGATATAACACCCTCAGTTGTTTTTATGCATAGCATAAAAACTTTCCCATCAGTTTTCTTGATTACTTTTAATCATGGTATAATTATGCAAGGCAAACTTACTATTTTCACTTTAAAATTTGGAGAAGACATACTCTTGTGATCAAAGGATATAATCTTACCCAAAAAAATCAAAGTTTGAAAATCTATGTAATATGACCTCACTAGTTTCTATTTTCTTTTCTCACAGAGATATTTGAAGTTACACTTCCCACATTGTAAGTACACAAGGAGAACTAAATACCATTTAGTATCTTTATTTGTAAAGAGATTTAACTCTGAATATTCATGCAGTGGAACAAAATTCCACATCTTTAACAGCTAAATTACTGACGTCACTGCCAAACCTATGTTACTTATACAAAAAACACTACCAGTACTTCCAAATATATTACCAACTTTTATGGATCAGTACAGTTTTGTATCAGTACTACAGTATAACTTACTACTACCAATAACAGCTTTGCAGTTCATAGCATTCTGTGGTATACCTCATACCTTATTAACATGAAATTTAGCCAGTACACCATTCAGTTTTTCAGTCCTCAAAACTTATCACAGAGGGGGATAGAAAGGTACTGTACCATGAGTAGAAATATGTTTGTTTTTCTCATCCTCACTTGAGAAGCACTGAGAACAAACTGGACACATCAGCACCTGGTGAAGTCGCCACCCATGCTTAATCAAGCATCTTTTTCTTTTTGAAGTGAATGGGCAAGCCAAGCATGCAAACTGCTTTTCCCTGTTATGACTGAGAAGATGTTGTTTCAAGCCACTTGACTCAACAAATCTGGCTGTGCAGAACTGGCATGCAAAAGGTTTTTCACCCGTATGCCGGCGAATGTGTTTGTCTATGTCATGTTTCCTGGAGGTCGAGTAGCAGCAGGTGAGGCACACGTGAATTTTTCGAGAAGCATCAGTGTGATAGCCCGTGGAGTCCATCGTGCTTAAATCTTTCCTCAAACTCTGAGATTCCTCCTGTTAAAGGTTTTGTACTTTTAGTAATTTATAAAATTTGAAATAGATTTATTAAGAGACCTACCAATAGCCAAAGGATGTAAAACATTCCTAGCATATTTATCGATAACTGCAATCCCCTACAACAAGACTGATCATATGCACTTAAAAGTTCATTAACAGGACTTCTTCATGCCTCCCAGTTGATGACAATCTTGAAACAGTATTATATTAGTAAGTTTGCGTGGAACTTGCAATAGGAAACATTCATACGGTATGTCAAACTGAAATAGTCAACTTTGATATATCCTATAGTATGAGAACACATGCAACGCAAAAGCTATTTAGGGATCTTACAATTTTACAGGTAAGTGAACAATTCTCATTATCGTTAAATTTTTACATAAAGCAAAAATATAAAATGGAAAATCTGAGATAATATAATCTTCAAAACCTTATCACTATATAACTATTTATATTTCTATAGCTGTTGTCAATTTACTACTTAAAAGCCTGGATAGTTTCAAAATATAACTAACCCTATTACAGTACTGTACTTAAAAAAATATTTAGCATTCATTTACTTTTTAAGTACAAATTTTAATTAAACTAACTGTACCAAACAATAAATAAGATGAACATCTGATCTTCTCCATTGTTCCTTTTCACAAAATTCATCTACCTACAAGTTACCACCCATCATCATCAAGAGTCCAACTGAAACTTCAAAGTGATGTACTAAAATTTCTTTTATGATGTTAATGCTATATACGGTACTGTTCTGCTCTCCAAAGTGTTAATATCTTTCTCAATGGATCCGAACAGAATCTTACTAGATGCAGTACCAAACAATACAAGCAAAACCCCAGGGACAAATTACACTAGGCCTAATACAAATGTCTTACCACTGCTAACACAATTAAAAATTACTGTAAATGGATTAAAAAAAAAAAAGCAGCAGGAACTGTTGGGTTACAAACACAGTATGAGCAAGCACTAAGAACACCAGTACAAGTCTTGTGTACAAGATTTCTTGTCATCATCACAACATATGTCACCAATACAACATCATTTTATCCCAGCATTATACTTCAAACTGGGGAACATGTGAAAACCGGTACTGAAATATTACTGGATAAATCAATGTTGTGAGCATCTTCCACAACTTAGTTCTTTACTTATATGCTGGTAGGTTTTTGCCAGGATACCTACAGTATTCAGATGTTGTCCATTTTGCAAATAAATCTCTTAAGAGTTCTAAGAGTGAAACACTTATACAATTGAATTCATGCAAGAAATTATATAAACAGTATATATGTACATATGTGTGTATGTATCCATATACTCTATATGCATATATATATATATATATATATATATATATATATATATATATATATATATATATATATATATATATATATATATATATATATATATATATATATATATATATATATATATATATATATATATATATATATATATATATATATATATATATATATATAATATACACACACATATAATGTACAGTATATATACAGTAGAACCCCAGCCCTCGACTGTACCAGAACTCGACATAATCGGATTTTGACATGAAATTTCGAGTAAATTTTGCATCGAGCTCGAACAACAAACCGGAATCCAACCCAATGAATCATATGACGTTTGTAAACAAAATTGTTTTGGTCAGCTGCCACTAGTTGGCGTTGTTGGTGATATTCCTCCCAAGCGTATTTAAAAGCGCTTAAAGCCCACAAATGCTGCTGCTGTCGTTTATTGAAAGATGTTTTACAGTGACTTTGTATACTATTCCAGTAAACTGTATGAAATTTACCAGAAATTAATACTGAACGCAAACAACATTTATGTAATTAGTACAGCGATAGGCCGCCAGGATGGCGCTTTGGTTTATTTACAATCGCTCATGCCACAAGCTTCCTAGTGCCGACATAACTTGGGCAATTTTTCTTAAGTTTAAGATAACAGACATAATTTGGCTTATTTTTAATATTCTATTATTTTACTATAATAATCAGGCTTGTTTTTCAATGCTGTTATTATTAACAACAGTTTTTGAGTCTACCCGTTACAGTACATTCTGGTAGTACCTATAGGCTACCTTGCCTAGCTTATGGTGCTCGGTCTACCATCGGTAATAAGGCTGCATTGGTCGGCAGTATGCATTTAAAATGACAAAAGGGCATCTAATAAGGTAAGTTACTTAAGTCAGAACTTATTTAATTGTAATTTATGTGTAATGTTTTGTATAAAAAGGCAAGGTAGCAGTAATGACTGGTGGTCAAGAATGGATTAATCCATTTTCAGTTCTTTCTTATAGGAAAAATTGATTCGGATTTCGACTAAATCACTTCTCAATGCTTCTTCTGGAACGGATTAGCGTTGAGGACCGGGGTTCTACTGTATACTGTACAGCATGCATGCATGCATGCATGCATATATATATATATATATATATATATATATATATATATATATATATATATATATATATATATATATATATATATATATATATATATATATATATATATATATATATATATATATATATATATATATATATATATATATATATATATATATATATATATATATATATATATATATATATATATATATATATATATATATATATATATATATATATATATATATATATATATATATATATATATATATATATATATATATATATATATATATATATATATATATATATATATATATATATATATATATATATATATATATATATATATATATATATATAGATATATATATTATATATTATATATATATATATATATATATATATATATATATATGTATATATATATATATATATATATATATTTCTGAGTCCAGTCCCGTGTCAGCCGGTGAAATTCCATTACAGCACGAATTTCTAGGTATAACCTTGCTAGATATACCAGAGAAAAAGAGCTTTCAGGAAAGCTGGGGTTACTACCCCCAGTCGGCGCCTTCTAGGAAGGCGTCGGTATAAGAAGGGGTGAGTGAATTACCACTACCACGGAAACCTACTCGAAAGATCTCTCCTTATCAAAATCCCGGAACAGAGCGGTGAGCCGTTACAGCCCCCACACCAAACACCCGCCAGGACGGCGACACCAGCGCCACCTACCTCATTCCATTTTCTAGCACGTGAATCTTGATTTGTTTTGTGTGCTCTTCCATCATTTTGGATTTTTTCTGCTTTTACTGACGATGGCGTCGAGCAGCTTTACCATTTCCAAGTTAAGTACCATCTTCTTGTGGGGTTTTGTTCTATTTTTGGCTGTTATAGTCTCGTATTTTCATAAATATCGAGATCTTATTATGTCGCCACGCGTCCCCAGCCAGCCATTTCGACACCTGAGGCGTCTCCTTCTGTTCTTTTCAGTTGGTGTCGTCTCCTCGTCGTTATAGATATTTTGCCCCCATTGGTTCCCTTCCTGGGGGTTCCTTGCAGTGGCTCCCCCCTCTTATCAATTACGATCCCTGGCCCACTGGCCTTTGGGGAGTGATGCCCGTCTAGGTCCCCCAGTTGGGTTCCTATTGTTTTGGTCTTACTAGGCTAATTAATTTGATTGAAGATGGTGCTCTCTTGTAGTTTTATTTTTAATTTTATTGTTTTTATTATTTTATTGTGTGGTTTACCTCGGGTGCTGGCGGCAGCCTCAGATCTAACCGCCTCCCCGTGGTAGGCTACGCTCTCTGTTGAGCACATTTTAGTTTTTGTGAGTGTTGGTTATCTGGTAGAGTAGGCTTGTTAGCTTCCTTCCCTTTGCCCTGGGTGTGGAGCTCAGGTTGAGGGAGTTTTGTTGCTGTTTTCCTCCGGGATCGTTTTTCGGTGGGCAGAGTGAGCCCCTTGGTTCTCTTCCTCCAATTGGGGGGAATCGAGTTCTTAGGATGTGTTTCCTCTAGGCTAGCGCCCCTTGCCTGCCATTCTCGATCCCGGCTGGTTCTCGGCTCAAAGTTTCTCTCCCAGTTGCTTCCCCCTTCCCTTTTACACTCCTCGTCCTAGCCTATACCAAGGTTAGGTCTATATTAGGCTTCGCCTAGGTAGGAGTCGGGCTTCGGGTTGGTTGCTTCCAGTCATATTGCCCTCCAAGATTCATGGTCTGGGAGATACGGTGCAGTTGAGCGGGTGAGCTTCTCCCCGTCTCCTGTTCCTTCCTGGTAGCCTACTCCTCCTACCTACCTCCCCCCTCCTCCTCTCCAGCCTTGCTCTACTCGTGCGGGTGTGACGCTAGATGGCGTTTTCTCCGAGTTCAGGGACCTCTCTTGTTGGTTGAGGGATTCGCTCCCTCCCAGATTGTTCCCAGCATCGCTGTATTGGGGTTGGTGGTTTGTTTACTCGAACGTGTTCGAGTCACTGTTCGTCTCCTCGTCGGGTTACGTTGGCGCGGTATATTTTGCTTCACCCTATGTTATGATCATATAAGCATTTTACCCGTCTCGTTCTCCGGCGGGGAAGTAAGGGCGGAAGGTTTTTTCATATAGGGGAACGGATCCCTCCGTCCTCTTCAGTTCTTACCATCACTCGTTATTGTTTTTATTTTTAGATAAGTCTGTTATCTACAGGAGTACTCTCCTTTATTTATTATATATATAAATTCGTGAGTCCGGTCCTATACCAGGGGTCTTCGCCGTTATTTTACTGGCAGCCCTTATGGTTAGTTCCTGGTCTCTCCCTTCATTCCCGGAGTACTCCGGGGTCTGAAAATCCTACCTTCCACTCTGTGTAATTTAGAGCTTTTTGGCCCAGTTTATGATAGGGAGTTCTTCTCCGCCGGAGTATTCCGGTTGTGGTTGAATTTCCCGGCCTCGCCAGCTTTAGTTTGCTTAGGGTGGGAGGTTCATGTACGTTTCTTCTTACAGACTGTTCGCTGTGAGGAGCCGGGGTGCACCGCCTCCCTCCAACAACCGTCACGGTCCGTGGGTTTGCGGACCCACGCTGGTTGTGCGGTCCGCCTGGATGACCTGATTGTTTGGCACCCTGATGGTTGTGAGGTTTGCTTTGCTCTCTGCACAACTGTCCAGGATGAGTTGGTAAGTGACAGTCTTTACATTACTCTTGCTTTTGCTCCTCATATTGTATATTATACATTGTCTATGAGGTTCCCGGAATGGTTTTCGTCCTTAGCTAATTGTTGGTTTTCTTACAGGCGGACGAAACTTCCAAGAAGTCTGCCTTGGAATCCCTCCGGGCCTGGGTGGCTGGGTTTGGAAGGAACGTTCCGTCGGGAAGCCCTCACGTCCTCGGCACGCTAGGTTGAGGACTTACTCTACCCCGCGCACGGGTGGCGGCAGCAGTGCCTGAAGATGTGGCCACCCCTATCATCCAGCAGATCCGGGATGAGACCCAGCCACCCCAAGCGGATATCCTCTCGCTGAGGTCTCGGAGGATGTTGCCGCCATTAATCTGGACCTAGAACCAATGGCTGTAGAGCAGGACCAGGTGGTAAGTGGTGAGGTAGGTGAGGTTGTTGGGGCGGGCCCCCCTTTATTTGACTCCCCTGCTTCATCTGTTTCTTCCTTTGCAGGCTTTGTGAAGTCTTCCTCCTTGGGTGATAGAGCTCCATCTGCTATCCCCAAGTTGAAGTTGAAGACTTCATGGAAGGCGAAGGGCTTCAAGTCCTCGTCTTCCAAGAAGGCATTGCCCTTCCCCGTCGAAGGCTAAGGTCTCAGGACCTGTAGCCTCCGGGAGCAAGTCTGGTTCCTCCAGCAAAGGCGCGAGTAAGAGGGCTGCAAAACCAAGCCCTCCTCGCCAACCTGCTTTTTCGATGCAGAGGCCTTTGCTAACCAGCTTTATAAACGGTTTCACGGAGGACCTGGCTTCAAGATTTAGTGAGATTTCGGAGAAGCTGGCCAGTCATGATAACATACTGGCGGAATGGCTCACCCACCCCCAGCCGAACCACAGTATGTTATCCCGACACTGCGGACCTCCCGCGTTCGATGTCGGAAACCCTTGGCGTTTTCGCTCTCCGGGCCATCCAACACGATGGCAAGTTGACTCTTGATGGTCTTGGCACGAGGCGGTTGGAGGAATTGGAGTTCTTCCCCGATCTCCTGCCCCCTTACCCAGGCTTCGTGAGACTCACGGAGGAAGCCTGGATTAGGTCAGACAAGGTTCCTAGGGAGACTGTCATCGTCCCTAGGGACCAAGCTCAGTCGGCTCTCCTGCGCACTCTGGACGGAGTGGCAGGCAGATAACACGGTTGACTCCTTTCAAGGGGAACTTCACCATGTTCACCCTGGGAGTCGACCTTCCCACTCCTTGTTTGGACAAAGTCGCTCTGGCTACGGCCCGGCGTGCTTTGACGGCATTCGGTTCCTCAGCTAAGGGAGACAGACCCTACTTCCCTGGTATTCCCAGGAAGTAACGAGTTCTGGACAGACGCCCCGGCCACTTTCACGGTCGGGAAGCTGGACCCCCTCTGCGCCTCCACGCAATTTAGCGAGCAGCTCCCCAAGCTGCCGGAAGCTCTTTTGAAAGCGGAGTTTGATGCTCGGGTTAAGTTAGCCCGGTCGTTGAACTCCGTATGCCTTACTGAAGCTACGGCCGTCTCCTGCTCGGACGAGCCCTTCTTTCAGGTTTTGGCAAAGTCCTTGCTGGCAGGTTTCCAGTCTGACTTATCTGAATTCATCATGGCCAGACTGGAATGTAGGAGGTTCATCTTCGCCGATGCAACTATCCGTCACGAGCCCAACAAGCTCGTGAAAAGCTCGATCTGGGGACCTAACCTCTTCCCGGAAGAGGAGGTCACAAGTGTTATGGCCGAGGCTACACGGGCCAACCAAAGTCTTCGTTCTCGCTGGGGCATTTCAGCCTGGCGTAAGACCCCAGAATCGGCCGGCCCCCAATCGAGAGGAGGCAAACGCTTCAGGAGGCATAAGAGGCCTCACCACCAGGCGGTAGTCCAAGCCGTCCCGGTCTCGGCAGTGGCACAGCCTTCCACTTCAAAGGCTCACCCCCAACAGTACGTGCTGGTCCAACCAGCTGCACCCTCATATGTGGCCTCACCGGCATACAACCCCACATATGAAGGCCGTGGTTACTTTCACGGCCTTAACAGGGTTGCAAGGGGAGGAAGGGGCAAAGCCCCTCATAGAGGAAAGCCCAGTACCACCCCAAGGGGAAGACCTGGACGTGGTAGAGGGAATAAACCCGCTCCCTCCCACTGAGAGAACACAGGTAGGCGGTCGCCTGTTTTGGTTCAGGGACCAATGGACCTTCAGCCCTTGGGCACACAGCATTGTGTCCAAAGGCCTAGGATGGAGCTGGATCAAAAACCCTCCTCCTCTAACCAGGTTTTACCAGCCACCGACACCAATCCTAAAGGATTATGTGACAGAATTGCTCAACAAACGAGCAATAAAGAAAGTAAGGCACCTAAAGTTTCAAGGCAGGTTATTCACTGTTCCCAAAAAGACTCCGATCAGCAAAGAGTGATCCTGGATCTGTCGCGTCTAAATCTCTACATAAAATGCGACAAAGTTCGCATGCTTACGGTAGCTCAGGTGCGGACTCTACTTCGCGTGGAGCCGTCACCACCTCTGTCGATCTTTCAGACGCTTATTATCACGTCCCAGTTGCGCTGAACTTCTCTCAGTTCCTCGGTTTCAGACTCGGGAATCAAGCCTACTCCTTCAGGGTCATGCCATTCGGTCTGAACATTGCGCCCAGGATATTCACAAAGCTGGCGGACACGGTAATACAGCAACTCCGGTCTCAAGGGATATCCCTAGCAGCATATTTGGACGATTGGATAATTTGGGCACCAACAGTTCGGGTGTCAGAAAGCCACGTCCATAGTCATCAGTTTCCTGGAGTCGCTAGGTTTCCAACTGAACAGAGAAAGTCCCGCCTGACTCGGAGTCCCGGTTTCAGTGGTTGGGTCTCCAATGGGATCTGTCATCTCACACGCTGTCCCTTCCGCCTCCCAAGAGGAAAGAGATAGCATCTCTCACCAGGAGATTCCTCAAAATCCATCAGCATCCCGCCGGTCCCAAGAAAGGGTCCTTGGGTCTCTTCAGTTTGCCTCAGTGACAAACCTGCTATTAAAAGCGAAATTAAAAGACATAAACAGAGTGTGGCGGAGTCGAGCCAATGTCAAGCTCAGAGACAAGGTCTCCTCTATCCTCAAATCTTAAAGACAAGGTTGCGACCTTGGGCCTCGGTCAAAGGCTTGTCCAATACAGTTCCGCTTCAATTTCCCCCTCCGGCACTAGTAGTTCACACAGACGCTTCCTTAGCGGCTGGGGATATTCACCAAAACAAAAGTACAAGGAACGTGGTCACAATGTTTCAGCAGTTCCATATAAACACCCTGGAAGCTATGGCGGTATTTCTAACTCTGAAGAAAATCCGCCCCCCAACCGGATTCATATCAGGTTGGTATTGGACAGCGCAGTGGTAGTTCATTGCATCAACAGGGGCGGCTCCAAATCAGGCCGAGTAAACCAAGTAATGGTTGCTATCTTCTCCCTGGCGAACAAGCACGGCTGGCACCTGTCAGCCACCCACCTAGCGGGGTGCGGAACGTGGTGGCGGATTCCCTGTCCAGGAACGCTCCGTTGGAGACGGAGTGGTCCCTGGACGTGGAATCTTTCAAGTGGATTTGCCGGGTTCGGGCCTCCAAGTGGATCTGTTACAACGGAGAGCAACTTCAAACTCCCCTGTTATGTGGCTCCCAACCTGGACCCTCAGGCGTTCGCCATAGACGCAAATGACAGTAGATTGGAACAATTGGGAGAAGATTTATCTTTTCCCCCAATAAACTTACTGCTGAAAGTTTTACACAAACTCAGGACATTCAAAGGTCAATTAGCCCTAGTAGCTCCCTATTGGCCGAAGAGCAATTGGTTCCCTCTTCTTCAGGAACTGGGATTACGGAGTCTTCATGGGATCCCAAGCCCATTCTGACTCAGACAGTACAAACCAAGACTGTGTCAGCTTCCTCAAGAATTCAGAATGCCCTAGTTTTATGGACTTTATAAAATTCGCAGCTCAAAAAGGAGCGAACATTGACCCTGTCAACACTCTGTTTTTAGAATCAGATAAGAGAGATTCTACTATTAGACAATATGATTCAGCAGTCAAAAAATTGGCCTCCTTCCTAAAAGCATCTGAAGCCAAAATCATGACAGCTAATTTAGGAGTTTCCTTCTTTAGATCATTGTTTGAAAAAGGCCTAGCTCCGGCCACTATTACCACAATCAAGTCAGCATTAAAGAAAGTTTTCTTTCGGGCTTTAAAATCGACCTCACAGATTCCTACTTTTCATCTATCCCCAGAGCATGCGCTCGTCTGAGGCCAGTATCACGCCCACAGTCTGTTACGTGGTTTCTCAATGACGTCCTTAAGTTAGCATCAGAGATGGATAACTTTCATTGCTCTTATCAGGATCTGTTAAGGAAGACTTTGTTCTTGATTAGCTTGGCTTCAGGTGCTAGAATCTCAGAGCTATCGGCTCTCACTAGAGGTGATAATTATGTGAACTTCCTCCCATCTGGAGAGGTCCTCCTTTCCCTGACCCTAGATTTTTAGCTAAGAACGAAGACCCACAGGACAGGTGGTCTCCTTGGAAGGTGGTGCCCCTTCCTCAAGACCAGTCTTTATGTCCAGTTTATACACTTAAATCTTACCTTTCAAGAACTCCACAGAGTAAGTCGGGTCCTCTTTTTATCAGGAGAAAGGTGGTACTCTTTCACTAAATGCTATAAGACAACAAATTTTATATTTCATTAAACAGGCCAACCCAGATTCAATCCCCAAGGTTCATGATATTCGAGCAGTTGCCACTTCTATTAATTACTTTCATAATATGGACTTTTCGGAGTTATCTAAATTTACGGGTTGGAAATCACCTCTAGTGTTTAAACGCCACTATTTAAAAACGCTCGAAGCCCTGAAATTTTCTACCATAGCTGTGGGAAGTGTCATCTCCCCACCTTAGTTAATCATATCCTTGTCCTTTCCTTTCCCCCGCCCGCCTGCCTCATTTACTTTTCTGCTTATTCTCCTGGTTGATTATACCTCACTGCCTGGCTCCTCATATTGTTGTTTCTTGTACCTGTTGATGGAAAAAGCGTAATCTGAAATGCCATGATTGTTTCTCTTGTGGGGTACTGGACAGTTTTTATTTGGTTCCATGTACCCCAGATGAATGTATATATTAATGTTGATTGATTTGTCTCTTACGTGTTTAGCCTAAGTTTACGTGTATAGTATTAAGGTTATATTTGCAGTTATTTTGTGCGCTTTTCATGTTTCATTTGCTTTAAGTAATTTTAAGGTTTTTTTTGGGCTTTTTCTCCGTCGTGCGGGAACCTGCCCATGTTTCATAGTATTAAGTTCTTTAATGTGCCTTAGATTTAATATGCCTTAGTCTTAGTGTTCTTGCTACACGGAAGAGATTGCTTAATTAAAATTATTCTGGTAAAACTTTTGCCTTTTCTTCAGATTATCCCTCAATTTCTTTTTCCTAGTAGTTGCAGCCTTGGCATGATTCTCTATCACGATTTCACCGGCTGACACGGGACTGGACTCAGAAAAGGGATTTTGACAGAGGAAAAATCTATTTCTGAGGAAGGTCCCGTGTCACCCGGTGACCCTCCCTGAATTAAATAGTACTTTCCCCTCCCTCTGGCACATGCCAAGTCTGGGGTTAGTGCTAGCATGGAATGAGGTAGGTGGCGCTGGTGTCGCCGTCCTGGCGGGTGTTTGGTGTGGGGGCTGTAACGGCTCACCGCTCTGTTCCGGGGATTTTGATAAGGAGAGATCTTTCGAGTAGGTTTCCGTGGTAGTGGTAATTCACTCACCCCTTCTTATACCGACGCCTTCCTAGAAGGCGCTCGACTGGGGGTAGTAACCCCAGCTTTCCTGAAAGCTCTTTTTCTCTGGTATATCTAGCAAGGTTATACCTAGAAATTCGTGCTGTAATGGAATTTCACCGGGTGACACGGGACCTTCCTCAGAAATAGATTTTTCCTCTGTCAAAATCCCTTATATATATATATATATATATATATTATATATATTAGCATAGCTGCTGTTCATCCTCAAAAGAGGAGTTACACTCTCATGGTTGTCCCAGGGCTCCATACGACAGACTAACCAATTACAAAGAATTCTCTTATAGCTGGTCTCAGCCAGAATAGTACCTGTTGGCAAAATGATAGAATATAAAGGACTCAGGAAAGGAGGGCTCTATTGCCTGTCCTACTGCGACTGCCTCAGCTCTCTAAGTCCCACTTGCACAGATGCGACGTCAGTGTGGATGTCAGCCATCGTCCTTACAGGTAGTCTCCATTTATCGGGGGTTATTGTTCCCCACGGGCATGACATTAAATGAAAATCGCCAGATAACCAAAAATCGCTGATAACAGCATCGATCCCCAGTTGTTAGCACTGATATCTGGTTATCAGCACCGATAACCGGGGATCAGTGCCAATAACTGGAGATCAGCGCCGAAAATCCTATTGTCATTGTTGCTAGACAACTGCCGTAAAACCGGATCACCAATAACCAGGGACTGCTTGTATTACACTCTGGTCTGTCCAAGAGTTCACTAATCCCCAGGTTTTGCACAAGAAGCTGTGTTTGGCTATGCATTTTCCAATCATCACAACATCGCTCAAGCTAAGTACTTAGTGTTAAAACCCAGTGAAAAGTTTTAGTTCCTTAAAATTTTAACAGGCAGGCTTATATTTGTTTAAATTGGGAGCCAGTAGGCCTCTTGCAAGGCGAGAAGTTAGGAGTAGATCACTATGCTGGAACCTAACCTCACGTAAGTTCAAGGTATTACTGTATATATATATATATATATATATATATATATATATATATATATATATATATATATATATATATATATATATATATATATATATATATATATATAATGTTTTTCTCACTAAGGGATATCAGTGTTAATGACCTTTACATAAATAAACTCCAGTTATAATCTAATAGTCAGAAAAATAAATAAAACAATAAAGGTTTTACAGAAGTCCCGCTTCTGAAGTACAAATCTAAAAACACCACTAACATATAAACCATCTTCTCCATGAATACTGGCAAGGATGTACCTGTCATCCTCACCACGAACTTCGGAGAGGTATCGATCCCTAAGATCCCCAAGACTATGGTGTCCAAACAGCAAATGCCTCACAGCCAATTTACATAAAGCAGACTTCCATCTGGACATATTTCATATTCATTACCTTTTCCATCTTATTGGGGTTTAGACAATTCCAATGTTGATGATAGTCCAGGCTTTGAGCTACTTCCATGGTCTATCCTTGACCCTGCCACTAAGGTCTCACTCGAAAGAAACTGATAAGAGGATCACTGATTACTAACTATGCAAACCATTGCTGAGTCTCTTCTTCCACACTGCAGAGCCATAACAGAATTATGAAGCGGAAGACCATTGCTGAACTCTCCAACAGCTGCCCATCCCTTTAAAGTTCTAGACACCCTACTGATTAACTTTTTATTAAGGATTCATGAAACAGTGTCACTTTAGAATTCGGGGAGTCCACTCATTAAAACACCCAGTCTCCATCTCTTATTTATCCATGATTTCTTGGCACTGCTACTTGTGCTTCATATCAAATATCCATATCTCTCAATCTTTTTTTCCAGCCTCTTGATACTGCATCTCTCCATCAATTCCTCAGTCATAATACTACCTTCCCATTATACACCTGCTGTGAATCTTGATAATCTACAATTATAACTTTTATTCTCATATTTATTTTGCATACTTCCTTAACTGCACATTTTACTCTCGGACTCAGTACTGTACAGTATTATCAACAACAGAAACTTGACGATCACTTTCTTCACAATACTGTACAGTAAAACCCCCCTCAGATCATTCAAGGGATGCTTACCGCACTTTGAAGGCGAACAGCTAAAATCTGCGAATACTTAAAACCCCTCTAAAAACACTTAGAACTGCCTAGTTTGATAGTTTAAACACAAGAAAAACCCTCTAAAAATGCTTATGCCTGAGTATTTTAATAGTTTATCACAAAAAAAGCATTTAGTCATGAAAATATGAAAATACAGTAATTAGTGAGTATTTCTCGGTGAAAAATACAGCGAACGGGCGAATTTTCCGCAAATAATGGGTAGATATGCTCCACAGAGAAATCTGCGAATGCGTGAGTCCGTGAATCGCGAGAACGCGAATACAGGGGGTTTACTGTATTAGAATATGGAGACTTTACTCTTTGCTCAAGAAAAATACCTGCTCCCCACTCCTCTCTCCTGTTCTCATATGTCATTACAGTGCGACATCTGTTGGGTCTCCCATTAGTTACTTGTTCAACTGCTTCAGTGTTTCATAGTCAATGGATTCATGTTCACTCTCTGGATGGCTAAGGGAACAGACTTTTGTGCAAGATAGTACTTCTATTTCCTCTCATACAGTATTGAAGCAGCCCCATTTTCTTTTGTACAGTACACAGGGAAACACTGGGAAGTTAAGTACTGCACAGTACCTAAATACTGTATTTAATATGCACTGAAAAAAAATTTTTTCTTGATATTTTGCCGTGTTTACATTAATATTAATATTTGAAAATTAGTAAATCATTTTTTGTATCATGAAAAATGTATTTAGTCACGAAAATAAAATGAAAATACAGTAAACAGTGAATATTCTCAGTGAAAAGATCCGCGAATTACCTAATTCTTTGCAAATAATATAGGGATAAGTTCCATAGAAAAATCCGCGAATAGATGAACCACAAGTAGGTGGGGGTCGACTGTACTGTGATACAAAGCTAATGGCTCAACACTGATACTAAATAGACTGGGGTGTTCTGAGCTGGCTTGGACATGAAGAGAGGATGGAATATGACAGAATGGTGAATGGTTATATAATTTGGAACTGTTGGGAGGAAGAAGGGTATGAAGACCTAGAATGTCAAAAAAGCAGAGCAGTGGAATATTGGAAAAGAAGGATCTTAATATCTAGGACACAAAAGTATGAGTGCGAGATAGAAGTGAATGATGCAGTACAGGCAGTCCCCAGTTATCGGCAGCCTCGGTTACCGGCGATCCGGTTTTACGGCGCTTGTCTAGTGACGACGATAACCAGATTTTCGCCGCTGATAACTGGTTATCGGCGCTGATCGCCTCTTATCGGCGGCACTGATCACCGGTTATCGGCGCCGCTAACCAGGGATCAGTGCTATTATCACCAATTTTCGGTTAGCGGCGATTTTCGGTTGTCGTCATGCCGTCGGGAACGGAACCCCGCCGATGACCGGGGACAGCCTGTACTGTACATGCAAGGCGGCTTGACATGCTACCGGCTAGCCTTGTGTTCAAGTATATGGCTAACAATACCCAAGTTTTCTACATAAGAGCTCATCCTTAATTCTGCAAGTTGACAGTGACTATTTTCTTGATTCTGTTCTCTGGCACCACTCTCAATTAAGAGAAATGGCCTATTGTTAAGAAATATAATAATCTTCTTTTTAATTCATAAGCAGATATCCACAGTAGAAGTCAACCTCAACATGCTAACATTTCTTCTTTGAAGAAGGGAAGTGTCAAACCTAAGGAAACCCCACTCCAAGTCAAGGCACTAATCCCAAGGGCTACATAACAATTCTCAAGGAGAATCTTGTTCCTGATAACATCAATCACAGCTTTGTTGAAACATCAGCAATAATACAAACTGAAATACTGATGTCTTGCACAGCTCAAGATTCCCATTACCTTAGCCTGATGTGTAGCCTGTGTGGTAAAAACAAGCTGATCATTTTGTGATTTACAATGTTTTTCATTTCTGTTAATTTACCAAATAGTGTATTTTACAAAATCTAAATAGGACCTCTCTCCCCTATTGCATCTCACTCTTGAAACGCATCCTTCCTATGAATTGCTACCAGATGATGTCTCAAGTGACTCTTCCTGGCGAAGACCTGATGACAAAAATCACATGAGAACGGCTTCTCCCCAGTGTGAGTACGTATGTGGCTGTTCAGAGCCCCTTTTTGTGAGAAGTGTGTACTGCAGTATGGACACCCAAAAGGTTTCTCCCCAGTGTGAATACGAATATGATCCAGTATATGGGACTTCCTGGCAGTTGCATAGGAGCAGAACTCACAACGAAAAGTCCTATAACCTGTACTTGTATCAACAAATACATGGTGCATCTTCACATTTTTTCCAGACCCAATCTCGTTGCTGACACCAGACATTCCACCGACCTGCCAAAAAAGGACTCCCTTATATTCAGAGAAGATAAAATACTGCTGCACTGCATGTATTTAAATAGCTATTAGTATTCATTCCAGCAGACTACCATAAATTCTTTGAAGCTATTAAAACCTAGGTAGTATTGTGTTCATGAACTCTTTACTGAGCACTGCAGCATCATTTATTTATATTAAAATCCTCTGATGTCATATGATTTACACACTTGTGCTGTAACAGCACTTTTTATCATACTGCAGACATTTAAAAAAATTTTAATGATTTCCTATAATTTACCCATTACTGGTACAGTGACCACAAAACTTTCATGACTATCAGTGTCTCTGCTAGAAAGTGGGCAGTAAGAGTGGCAGAAGAAGGGCAACTAAGTTACTACGCCTTTGTGTTTGTGATGACTCAGTACTTGAAGCTACCAAACCACCATCACAAACACAAAGGCGTAGTAAGCTGGTAAGAGATGAGGCACTGCAAAACCTCCAACTAAAATGCACAATAAAACAAATGATCTCTAATCAGCGTCCTCCCCTTCCAACTAGAATTATCCACCTCAAATCACACTTAATCCAAGCATCACTTTTACCTAACAAACCTTCATAAAATCATGAAGACTTGGATGTCTGTAAATCAATGAGATTCCTCTGTATCTCATTTCTGCTGAGAAATACGATGGAAAAATGGGTACATTAAACTTCTAAACAGTGGTAACAACATGGAAATGTGTGCTAAACAATACAGTACTTGCTACCTCATATGTGACTAAAATACTGAGATGTTCTAAATATAAAATTGGATTGCTGTATCAGAAAACCCCAAACATGAAACTATTTTGTGTAATGTAATTACATAAAAAAAAATGGTAGGATAACTTTTAATTTGTATCTGTACAAATCAAATAGTCAAGTAAAATCCTATTGCAAAATGTTTGGTGCACAAGAGTCACAAACACATTAATAATTTTCATTAAGTTTTACATTTAATGCATTCTGACAATTTCAGGGTTATAAAATAAAAACATAATACTTATTTTTTTTTACAAAAGAAAATCAGGTACAGTATCTATTAACAATAAGTGCCTCGAAAAAGACTCAATGCACATCTACTTACAATCACAAATAAGGAATGCAGGAACTGACAAGTGACATGGGGATTCCCTTTGAACTGAAGTACCAGCTTCCCATGAGCTTATCGTTTAGTTGTGAAACAAGCACAGGAAGTTAAAAAAAACTATTTTCAGTAAATATTTCAACATACATTACTGAATATACTGTACAACTGGTTCTATCTGTACCATTAATTTACTGCATATCCCAATATTACCAACTGTGATAGGATATAGTGTTTATGAAATTATATTTAAGATCCTTTTTTGTTTGTTAACACTTGTCAGAAATACACTTACAATTTTTGAGTGTCACAAGGGCTACTATCCTCATTGTCAGAAGAAAAGAAAACTAGTCTAGTATCATTCCCTCTGATGATGAGGACAGCAGTCCTTTTAAAGTTCAAAGATTTCAAGTGTAGTGCTTCTAACAACACAACAGACTTAACCCACAAGATAAGGGTCTTATTTCATCACCTGTAAAGTATATATAATTGTTCTTTATACTTCAATGCTTTTTTTTTTGTAAAATATATACCTGGATGTATAAATACAGTTACATTCCCCACCATCATCACCTCCAACACAAAGAGCATTTATGAAATTCTGTTACTCATGTCTTTTCTGTACTTTACCTTCCACAAGGCTCCTCTCATCTCCAGCCACCCATCTCACAGTTCTCATCCATGTAGGTCTAAGCCAGCACTCACAGGAGCCCAGCTGACATTATCACATACTATGCTAATTAATTCTCCTCTCTTCTTCTTATCACAAACCAAAACCATCACAATTTATTTCCAACCTCTGGAGGAAACACCTCAGTATATTCATGTGCAACATGGTCTGTTACGTGCTCTCACCATGATCCTAATTATTCTTTGGTTACACTTCAAAAAACCTTGTAGTAGCTGCTGATGTCTGTGGTATATAGATTTAAAGGCATTATACAAGTCAAATTTTTATTGTTTACGAATGGGATAATATATTTCCAGTAACTCAGTAATCTCTTTCAAGTACATCCAGCTGTTAATGTATATCAGGTTCTTTTTCATTTCAGAAAACAATTCCTAATAAAAAAATCTATAATTCATCTTCCAGTAAAAACTAATTAACAAGCAGTATCCTTAAGAATTATTTCTATGAAAAAACTAAACAGCCTAAAATAATTGATAGTTCTGGAGTCATGGCGTGCAATGTAGCTGAAGGGAAACAGATTAACAGCATTTTCTTCGCTTATCCTGCATGGCTATAGTTTCCCACACCCCAATGCTAATTCCAATTTGCCCCAACATCAAGTTCAGTAATTTCCACTGCATAAAATTGCAGCAATTCAAGCTGTGCAATCTGTACAAGTGAAGAAGCGGGTAATCACAAACAAAACTGTGAGGCTATGTGGGGTTCACTTTTATTATGGTAACAATTTAACACCCACTATGCCAACTGAAAGTGTAAAGAACAATTTCAACAGACATATACAAAAGTATTACAGTATCAGGTATGTGTGTGTGTGTGGACAAAAACATGAATGTGAGGTTTGGTGAATAAAGAGATTTAAAAATAAATTATTATTATTATTATTATTATTATTATTATTATTATTATTATTATTCAAAAGATGAAATCTACTCATATGGAACAAGGGCACAGGGGCCACTGACTTGCAATTCAAGCTTCCAAAGAATATGCATTCATTAGGAAGTGAGAGGAGGTAAAGGGAAATACACAGAGAAGAGATCTAAAGAAAAAATAAATTAATAAATCAATAGATAAAAATTTATTAAAATGCAAGGAGAATAGCATTAGGGTAGTAATGCATTGCACCTTCACTTGAACTTCTCAAGTTCCAATTGCACAAAGTTCTCTGGGAGGCAGTTCAACAGTCCAACAGCATGAGGAATAAAGGATCTCTGGAACTGAGAAGTTCGACAGCGAGGCATATTTACTGCATATTGGTGCTGCTGTTCAGCAAATCTGGTTGCTCTCAGCAAGTAAAGGGGATCAGGGATCAATTGTGAATGAGAAAGAACTCTGTTGAAATACAACTTACGAAAAAGTGACAAACAAGAGACCATCCGTCAATGTTCCAAGTCATAACTGCTACTACTAGGAAACATGAGTATAAAATGTCTGAGATGAGACAAGCTGATTACTATCAATATGGACAGTTTTTCAATATAAATAATGACTTCAAACCTCTAAAGATGAAAATGGGCTACAAAATCAACTCGGCCAGTGTAATGTATATTTTGGATTGAATTTGATCATCACTTTAAAAATCGTGACTTCAGAATTCGAGATCTGACTAGGTGGTCATAAGCTTTTAAGCCTTTTAGGTTTCAGCCTCACCAATTATGTCTGTATCACATGCAACTTGCATTTTTGTGCTTGCTTAGCAATAACTCACTTTGCGCACTTACTTTAGTTATTTATTATTACATAATATTTGTTTTACAAGGGCCATCCATAAACAAGGTGTCCATCATACAGAGGAAGCTGTATGCACAAAATATTTTATATGAATTTTTACTATTTTTCTATTGATAACATAATTTACTATAATTTCTTCACAGAATTCTGAAAGTTGAATCAATAAAACAGGCCATGGGTGCATTCAACAATGATGATAATTAATAATGACAAAAAAGCTTATCTATGCAGGCCACAAGTTATTTATCTTATCCTCTTGCTGTATCTCTCTCCTAAAATCCCTCTAAAATCTTTACAAATCTAACCCACTTCCTACCCTCCAAAACTAAGTTTTACCATGAATTGTGTCCATAAATCAATAGGGGTCTAACCATACAGTTTTGAGCGATCTTACTGACTGTCTTGCTTTTCTAATAATTCTCAAATTTATATTTTAATGATTAGATTTCTGAGGCAACCATATACAATATAAAAATCTAAAACTCTTTAACACTTTTAACACTAAATCTCCAATATACTCCCTTGGGTTCTCTACATTCATATTATTTTGGTTTCTGACTGATTGACAAAAATCCTATTTTAACCAGCTCTTTAACCAAACAATTTAATACCTATTGCACTTCTTTAGGACTTCTGCAGAGCAATAAATTGTTCGTCAGCACATATAAGATCCAACAGTCTTCTTTTTTTCTTCCTAACTAATACCTACATTTTTACATATATGCTATGGCATCACGCCAGCCTTGGCTTATATTTGATAACTCAACTTTCCATCATGCAAAGCTTAACAAAGGATGCCTTCTGAAGGACCTCATAAAGTCTCATGATTTTCCGTTACAAATTTTACACGGAAAAGTCAAGTTTTTCAAAATTCACAAAACACTGACATAGTGGCATGTTTACCTCACTTGAATGAAATTCATACACTTGCTCACAGGAGGACCTGTACAGCATGACAAAGTCTGCCAAGGGATATAGCTCAACATCACTGCCAGGGATACCCATCATTACCTACACTGTCCACGTTTGGCAAAGAACCACTGCCAGCTTCAAAATTCTTGTCTCGGCTGTGTGTGACACCATGAACAGTAAGCATGTGACTTTTAAGAAGGCTGCTACGAGAAAATCCTTGTTGGCAATGAGAACATACATGAGGCTTTTCACCAGTGTGAGTTCGAATGTGATGTGTCAGAGTCCCCTGCTGAGCAAATCGAGAGGGGCAGTGGGGACAGGTATATGGTCGCTCCCCTGTGTGCGTACGAATGTGAATCTTCAGGGTGTCAGTTCTGTACGAGGAATATTTACAGTGAGGACATCGATGTAGCCTGACATTCAAACTTGCTTGGACATTGGCTACACCCGCAGAAGATGCTCCTCTGGGAAGAGATGCCTCCTCTTCAAGGGCCTGCAGTAGAAGTTTGGGAGTTCTATTACTTTTCATTCCTCAAGTTCTGATTTAAAATACACTAAATAAGCCAAAGGCAACAAAATACATGCTATGAAAAAATTTAGGTTGCTTTATACACATCATTGATAAAATCAGAACAAGATTAAACCAAATTAGAGAGCTAGCAATATACTGTATGTTCAAACACCGTAAAGCGTTCATTTTATTTTTCCTTAAACAAATAATTGGAATACTGTACTGACAAACTGAATTACTTGCTATCTAATTACAAATCTAGGTACCTACCATAAAAAAAAGTTGGATTGTCTAAATTAACTACATTAAATTCTTCTCTACTGATAAAGCATCCTCGCCATATTTTCAAAAGATCATCAGATTTTAATTATCTTTTTCGCAAAGATACCATTTTTTAAATCATCTTTTGTATGGAAGACTAAATCCTATAAATGCTTGGGCTTCCTATGCTGGCTGAAGCCACCATTCTATATAAAATATAAATTACAAAATAACTAATATGAGATTTCCAATGCTTGTGAATCCTTGCAGACTGGCCATAGCATTCATGACATACTGGTCACTGCAAGTTGGAATGTCCAAGCAATAGACAACAGTCTTGATAGATTTGTCAGTATTTCAAGACAATCACCACTACTGTATTACCATATAAGAAAAAGGCATGTGCTATTGCTCTTAGGATGATGATGTGAACTGCCTGATTAAAAACTTTCGGAATATTTTTGTAAAACATGGATTTCAAATAATGTGTGAATCAACTGCAGTAAAGCATTAGCTTTCTATGAGTTACTACTCTGCAAAATGACTTTTAATACAAAACAGACATTTTACAGACATGAATAACTATTGATTTGGAAGATAAACCACAATAGAATAGTATGAAAATGATACAACTTTTTTGCATTCATTCATTGCCCTCAAACATGATGAAAGTTATGGCTAACCTAATGAGCAATCTGGAATGTATCATTAAGTGGTATAGCCAGTGGTGTATGAGGCTGAATTCCCGCATACATGACTGGTATGTGCAAAAGGCTACACAATTTTTGCAAGTCTTCCTATTACTATGAAAATTACAGAATTACACTAATACTCAAGTTTCAGATCTTTGTTCTACCACTGTTGGAAATTTATTTTATGTCCGGATGTCTCAGTTTCCCAGGATATTTATATTTAGACAATCACATTTCTCACAGTAGTAATTTCCTTTCCCCTAATATTAGTAAGTATAATTTAGGTTGTCATTAAATATCATTCTAAACAATTCTCTTTCAGAAACTTTGTTTTAACATAAATCCATGATGATTGGTTATAACAGTTTGCTATTGCTAAATTTTTGTCAATATAAGTTACCCATGTGAAGTTGTAGAAATGTAAGGTGTTTTATTTGGGTTTTTACTGATGTGGATCAATTTGGTGATCAAAATTGTTTTACTGCTTGCCAGTGTGTTCAAATTTGTCCCAAAGAAAGGCTGCACTGTTTCTCAAACACCAGGAATAAATTACTGTACATTATCTAGTTAAGTTTAAACTTTCCATTTTATTGTGAGCCTAGATATGGCTCAAATGTGAGAATCATCAGCAAATAAAGACATAAATACACTTTGCAGGTCACTAACAATATCAACCGATATGAATGGTGCTCGTCTGATTATTACTTTATTAACTTACACTTTAAGCATTTGATTAGGGAGCCTGTGCAGTCAGGCTCTTACAAGACTGCCTATCCATTTTCATAAACGATTTACATAAATTTTTTCCTTAATGGGATGCAGTATGAATTCTCCCCACTCTTCTCAATCCTGTGCACTTTCTGCCTGACATCCTATCAGATTGAGGTCTTAATCTGTAGCTGTTTCTCCTTGATTTTACAGGTCTTCAGCTGCTTCCATATTTATGTACTGTACTTCTTATTGACCGACTGTTCCTCATTTCCTTCTCATCACAAGTCCAAATCATCTCAATCTTTTTTCAAGCATCTTGATACTACTTCTCTCCACCAAATTCTTCATTCATAATGTGATCCTCAAACCTTACTGTGGGCAAGTAACTAAATGTTGTTACAACTCTTCAAAGTCTCCTCCATTTTCGTCATTAGTGTACATGTTTCTGCTACAAGAAGTAATACAGGCCTTATTAACTCATCACAAATCTTTGCTGTCAGTCTCTACAAATGTGACATTTTTATTCAATAATACCTGGCTGTCTTTCCATTTCATTCATACTGCTGTAACTCTTTCTTACTGGTCTTTTAATTCCTGCTTAATAGTGCAGTGTGTCCTCAAGGTAAGGAAATGTAACTTTCCTTTAAGCATACTGCTACTGCATAGAATGAATGATCAAGCTTCATGAAAACCTTCAGCAAAGTAGACAGTGCCAATTTTACTGCCTGATGTCGGGATGATGATGATTGACTTTGATGGATCAGCTAAGACAGATTTTTTTTCCTGAATAAAACCAAACTAGATAGTTGGGAAAAAAATCAGTCTCTTGGATGTTTTATAACTACTTTCCTTATAACTGACTGAGCTTCTATAAACTTAATACAGTATAACTGATTGAGCTTTTATAAACTTGATATAAGCATACTGTATATGAAAATACTGATGAGTTTGGGACAATTTTTGTTTAGGGATTCATCTCCAAATTTTAAAAATCACTGTTGATTAAAATTGGAAAAACCACATAAAATCCATTCTACAACTGAGAAGAATTTTCTTCTCTATATTAAAAAAATTTGGGGGGGTTTATCAATGTCCAACTGTCAGAAAAGTACAAGTTGGAATACAGTCATATCAACTTAAATATTTTACTTTAAAATAAAAAATGTCATGCTCCTGATCTTAATCTATATACAAATCCAAGAAGTTTGCCATTCACAAGTTTAACCATACAACTAAACTATCAAAAACTAATAGGGTGGCTTAAAAATGAGTAATTATCATAAACGGCTTTACTTATATTTTTATATTCCAGATTATTTTGGGTATAAAATATTACACATTAAAATATATATTAACATAAAAGAAATAACATCAATCAACAAATATTCTAAATCTACAGCATAATTTTGAACATATACAACACTGAAAGGAATGAACCATAGTCTTACACTAACCTTGCAAATATTTTAAACCTCTCTTCAATGTCATTGGGACTTTAGCACTACTACACAAGCAAATTCCCCAAAATAAATTTATAACACAGATTAAGCAACAGTATTTTTCCATCTCATTGTTCAGGAGGACTTTCACTGCTATGCTACCTCATGGCGTAACATGTGAACGTTAAGGTTCCTTTTATGAACAAATGCCTGGCAGCAGACAGAACAAACAAAGGGTCTTCCCTCTGCATGGATACGCATATGGTTGTTGAGGGTGGCTTTCTGTGCAAATTGAGAAAGGCAATCAGGACACTGATAAGGTCTCTCTCCCGTGTGGGTTCGGACGTGTGTAGCTAAAACATCCTTTCTCGTTGAAGCATAGGGACAGTAATTGCACCGATGAAGTTTAAAGGGGACTGATCTGAAAAAGTTTGTGTCGCCAGCAACCAAAGAGGACTCTCCACAGCCTTGTGATCTCTTCTCAGAGTTTTCCCTTATGACCTGTTGAAGTTTGAGTGGTGTCAAAATTAGCCGGAATATCTAATTTCACTTGAATTTCCTAGGTTTACCTATTTAAAAAAAAATTTAAAAATTGGTCATCAAAGCCTCACCTCTTTCACAAACTAATTTCATTCTAGTTTAGGAATAAGGATTCACGTACTGTATCACTTTATATGATGATAACCTTGGTAAAATAGTGTTATGTCATCATTACACCATATACCAGTAGGCCCCAGGATACCTACAATGCAAGTTACTGTTGCTTCAGCAAAATGGATTTTGTACTTAGTTTTCTCAATTCTATTAATTAACATATTTCCCTCTCTGGCAAGCAAAGGAGTGGGAAGAGGTGGCCATTTTTTTTTTGCTACTTTTAATGGAAAACAAAACCCTATGGAAATCTACAATACTCTTAAATATGTACAGTACTGGTAAAAGTTAGATACCACGAAAACAAGACAACATTTATACTAATGCAGAGTTGGTAGTCAGCCCTGTAGCAGTATGGCTGTTTAGGAGCATTGATCTCTCTCTCTCTCTCTCTCTCTCTCTCTCTCTCTCTCTCTCTCTCTCTCTCTCTCTCTCTCTACACAACAACTTTATCAGCTGTTACCATATTGTACTACCATACATGAGATACAAAATGTATATGGGTGAACAACTGACCTAGGCTAGGTGTTACACACAGTAACCATTTGCATAAGTCAAATAGGCTATTATAGGTGTATCTATGATAAAGGTAATATTAATGAAACTGATATTTTACTTACTGAATCCATTTATACTGTATTATCATCATGTCAGATCATCATCATAATACATAAAAAAAAGCAATCACTACCATACGCATTTACATAAGCTGCCATATGCATTTACATAAGCTATGCTAATGTTTCCATTCTCAGAATCAGCTGACTGAGTCTACTAGCGAAAGAACTTGGAGAATAATTTTTTGTTGCTAACAGAAACAAATGTATTACCAGAATAATTATCTTCATTATTTTACATAAACGTAAAACAGCATACCACAGTAAACTAGCATACTTGTGTTAAAAGTAGAACCCCTCAAAATTGCAAAACAGCTGTTTCCCGATTTGTTTGTTTATGCCATGCGCAATGTTGTTTACGTCAGTTCTTTGGTAAGTGATTGCTAATTTTATAAGATAATTAAGAACTGTTACATAAGCCATAAGTTTGGTATCTTGTTTGAAAGCCTGGCCTAATAAAATCTACTGAAAATGAAATTCACTCTACAAGCATAGCCTAGTACAGTATGATCTACTGAAAATGAAATTTGCTGACACGCATAGCCTAGTACAGTATGATCTGCCGAAAATGAAATTCATTCAGTACGTAAAGACTGTATTTTTTATTTTCATTCATTTAAAAAGATGGATTTACTGAGGAAAAGGTTATCCTAATTTTATCTGGGCTACTGAAAATGCAACTTGCACGATACACTACATACTACAATGAAATCATATTTAGAGGACAAAATTTTAAGGAATGCACACTACAAGAGAGAGTCTCTCTCTCTCTCTCTCTCTCTCTCTCTCTCTCTCTCTCTCTCTCTCTCTCTCTCTCTCTCTCTCTTACTTTGTTACATTACCGTAACAAATTTCATTTGTTTTACTCATTTTGCCTTATCATAGAAACTGTTGTATAAAAAAACCACGTGTTTACATCCTTAGTACATATGGCATTTCTTAATGACATCATTGTCCAGAGCAAATTTTAAAAACGCTACTGTAAAGTAGTTGGTATTTTTCTGTTTTATTGGAATTGATGGTTTTTCATTTCACCTCATAATAATCTTTACTTGTACGCCTGTGTATGTGTTTATATTTACATATGGCATTTCACTGATGTTGACATCATTGTCTCTACAAAGTGTGAGCATTCTTGTGTGTGTTTCTTAGTGCCATTTTTCTCTTTTGCTTTGCTAGATTTACTGTACAGTATTCATTACAAGTTTAGTTGACTCTAAGTATGATTAGCACACACTATAAAAAGAGAATATTTCATTACTGTTGACATTTCATCTCTAATTACCATAAAAATATTTAAAATGTGCATTTGTAGGTGTTGGCAACATTTTTGTGCTATTTATAACTGAAGCTTGGTACAGTCCCACCAACCAGCAAATGAGTCTTTGCAAACGTACGTACCCTGCACACACAATTGCATTTTTGGGTTGTGAAACTAAAATATGAGAAAATACAGTCAAAATGTAAATAAGAATAGCATGAAATATTAAAAAAAAGTGAAGGTGTGCGTATGTGTTTTGTATGCCTCAATGTAAGTGATACCTCAGTTGTTCTCTCTCTATACTGTATCTACAGTATTCTTTTGTTTTGTTACACTATTGTACCGTACGTACCCTTTAATATTATGTGGAAAAATCAAGCATAAATACACAACACAAAACTAGCTCCAGCAAGTTCATCACAAAGAGTGCATTTATTCATGAAAATTATATGAAAATACAGTAATTAGTGAATATTTCTCAGTGAAAAATACCGCGAATGGGCGAATTTTCCGTGAATAATGGGTAGATATGTTCCACAGAGAAACCCGCGAATGCGTGAGTCCACGAATCACAAGAACGTGAATACGGGGGGTTTACTGTATACAGTGAACCTCCGTATTCGCAGGGGATGCGTACCTCAGACCCCTGCGAATAGCTAAAATCCGCGAATACTTAAAACCCCTCTAAAAACACTTAGAACTGCCCATTTTGATAGTTTAAACACAAGAAAAACCATCTAAAAATGCTTATCCCTGAGTATTTTAATAGTTTTATCACAAAATGTGCATTTATTCATGAAAATATGAAAATACAGTAACTACAGGCAGTCCCCGGTTATAGGCAGGGTTCCGTTCCCGACGGTGTGACGACAACCAAAAATCGATCCCCAGTTAGTGGCGCCGATAACTGGTTAGTGGCGCCAATAACCGGTTATCAGCGCCGTAATAAGAGGCGATCAGCGCCGATAACCGGTTATCAGCGACGAAAATCTGGTTATTGTCGTCGCTAGACAAGTGCCGTAAAACCGGATCACCAGTAACCGAGGCTGCCGATAACCGGGGACTGCCTGTAGTGAATATTTCTCAGTAAAAAATACTGTGAATGGGCGAATTTTCCGCGAATAATGGGTCGACATGTTCCACAGAGCAACCTGCAAATGCGTGAGTCCGTGAATCGTGAGAATGCAAATACGGGGGGTTTACTGTATATGTAACCTACACACGATTGTATTTATCTTTTGGGTTGTAAAAATAAAAAATGAGAAATTACAGTAAAAATATCAATGAGAATAATGTAAAATATAAATAAAAAAGTGAAGGAATGTGTTTTTCTTACTGTAGAGGCTTCAATGTAAGCTATACATCAGCAGTTGTTGTTTCAGTATCTCTTCTTTTTTTTTTGCTTTGTTACACTAAAGTACTGCACATATCCTTTAATACAATGTGGAAAAATCAAACATAAAAACAAACAAAACAAGCTCTAGCAAATCATACATCTACCTAGCCCTCTTCATCTCTTCATCCCTCCAACACTTCATCTCCATCCAACACCCTGGCTAAGGAAGCTGCTCCCCAGCTCCACCCACCTATCAAAACGACTCCTTCTCAGAGAGAGTTCCTTTACACTCTTACTGCCCCTGAGCTCCTTTACAGTCTTACTGGCCCTGCTCCTCCAGTGCCAAGCCATCCAACCTCCCCGCCCCACCTTGGACTCTTCTCCTGGCTTCGCCCACCCTCCATAACCCTTTCTGAAGGTTTATGGGTGTAAGCAGTGTTACCAAAACATAAGAAATACCAAAACGTATCTCAAATATAACCTAGCCTACACTAGGGTATTCGGTACCATGTATACATATGTATGTGGTAGCCTAGCCTACACTATAAAATATACTTTACATACACGGTATGGTGATTATTAATATCGGCTAATTCTGGAGGTTCATGCAGAGTGACTTATGATAATTCAGTACAAAGAGAAATTGAATACCAAACAAGAATTAACTTAGCCTACGTTATGGTATATCGTAGGCATACAGGCAGTTGCCGGTTTATCAGCGGGGTTCTGTTTCTGAGGGTGTGATGATAACCGAAAATCGCCGCTAACCGAAAATCGGCGATTTTCGGAGGTTATCGGCGTCTCTGTTAGGTATGTATCGGCGCCAATACCCAATTATCGGCTCTGATAAGCGGAAATCGGCAATTTTTGGCGCCAAAAATTGCCGATTTTCGTCGCTAGAAAAGCCCCATATAACCGGATCGCTGTTAACCGAGCCCTCCGTTAACCGGGGACTGCCGGTATACAGTAGCGTAGCCTACATTATACTGTACTCTATATTCACATATCATATATACAAACATCAACATAACAAATATGCATCATTTCCATGAATCTTTTAAAATGTTATGCCTTAATTCACTGTATCCAATAATATTGTATATATTCTTATAATGCTTTTGTATTACAAATTGTGATCATAGCGATCAAAGTTTTGGTTTGGAAATGTTTAGGCGGTGTTTATTTCCCTGCATTTAACTCAGTTCAGAGCCCTTTTCTTGCTTCTAGTTAGCGTAAATGAATCTCTAGATGCTTTATTTATATGGGGCAAGGTTATTTTTCAATAAACGAAGTGTTTTTGCATTTTTAAGTCGAAATATAACAAATATGTCTCGTTGGGAAATTAATTTAGCTATTTGTTTCGTTAACAGAAGACGATCACGACGATAGCCGTTTGAGGGCGTTAAAAAATCAAGATTCTGTTCTCTATTTTCACTTGATTTCATCAATAAGAGCTTACGTAATTATTGTTTATTTGTGTAAAAATAGCAGTACTGTAATGTGTTCTTTCATGCCCAGTAGTTTTGATTAAAATACTTTCTCTCCAATTTTAATTATGGTTGAGTTTCATCCAAGCTGCCATTGCACAATAATTTATAGTTAGTAGCAGCTTGAACATTGTTTTCTCAGCTTCAGCCACAACTTGCAGCTTAAATTTAGCAGGATATTTCCTTGCCGATCTTTAATCCATACCGAATAAGAGTATAATGTAAAATATATCAGTCCTATTTTAATTAACGTCAATTTGTACTATAACCTACAGTAATTGTGTATTACCATACAATGGTTGAAATGCAAGCAAAAGTGCTGTTATCCAATTCAGCGATAATCAAAACAACAGTTTCTCGGTTTGTTGTTCATGGCTGTACGCATTTACAAGAGTATAACGTTACTAACAATGCTTTTATCATTCTCTTTTGCTTTTTTAACTAGAAAATGGGATAAAAAGTTTGCGGAAAAGAAGTTGGTCTATTGACTGTGTGCTGCTGCCTGAGCCCGCGCAAAATTTAAAAATATTTTATAAATATTGTCGTATCGGTATTAATTGCTTACCACATTGCAAAATCAAATTATCATAGGGTGAAATATCGTATCTTGAGCATTACCCGAGTATTTTAATAGTTTTATCACAAAAAGTGCATTTAGTCATGAAAACGAGATGAAAATACAGTAATTAGTGAATATTTCTCAGTGAAAAATACCGTGAATGGGCGAATTTTCAGCGAATAATGCGTATATATGTTCCATAGAGAAATCCGCGAATAGGTGAGTCTGCGAATCGTGAGACTGTAAATACGGGGTGTTTACTGTACTGTACTGACTATGTTGAGGACTGACAAAATTTCCTTAAGGGATTTGTTGTCAAGTCCTGATATTCAATATTTCTTCAAATTTGGATGATCATACAGAATACATTCTACTGTTAGTGCTGACCTGCGCTTTATGCAACCAGACTATGTCCTGTGGACTACTTACCAAATATTCTTGGGTCAAACTAAGTTTGATTTCTTTAAAGATTTCAGTGTAACATTGTTTCTGTTAATTAGGATGCCACAATCCTGTGGAAGGGATTGCAACTAAACAACAGCATGTAGCTCACTTTTACAAGTCAAACTTTTCGAACTGAGTGAGAATCGTAAATAGGAAATCAACGTGTGTTTAATTATAGTAGCCAACCCACCCCACCAGCCTGGGTAACCTTAATTCCCCAATGACATTTATGGAGGGACGTGGATTGCACTTTTAAAATGACATTAAAAATCGTTATAAATTATACAGGTATTAAGTTTTTAGCAAAAGTTTATTGTTGTTAATTTTGTTTTTATATCATTGTACTTTCTCATATGTTCTTTAAAATTATTAGTGATACAGTATGAAGCAGTCAAATGAGAAACAGGTTACCAATCAGTCCTGAAATTTGTGGCATCTATATTCTTACATAGATTTTGCTTGGCCAATATATGATAGTGTATACTTTCCTTCCTAGCCTGAAGGCTCCAATAACTAGCCATTTCAGTAAATACTGTAATGTGTTCAAAGACAAAATAGGTATGATACTAAACAAACAGAACATTGCCACCACTCACAGTTGTTAATCAGAGTTTGCTTTCATGGAGTTAGACAACAGTTCCCATTTCTGCTGACTGACACGATATTTTCCCCTAAGTCAATATTACAGTGTTTTTTGTGGAATCTCCAACACAAAATTGGAAAGAAAAAAGACAAATCAATGGTTTAATATTTATATACAGCATTATTTTTCTTAGTAATAAAATGAAGTTCTTTCAATATCACAGATAATAAACAAATATCGTTTGTGGTAATGGAATAAAGGAAAATACGAGTACACATACATTATTTATATGTCTGCCAAAACAAAACAACCTAACTGGTGATGAATTACTGATCAATTACTGACTTTGGCAGACATGGTTTTCCCATTTTTTATTTTAAAATTTCACCTCTAATGCTTCCAGTTCAGACTGAAACAGTAATACGAAAAAACTGAAATTCACATTCATCATTTAAATAACAACCCTTATTCAATTAGCTTTAACATAAATGTCACTTTGTGACCATAAACAGAAAACATTTAGTTCAGGTGGCTGGCAAAGGAATGCTAAACACAAACCACTTAAATATGTAATACCCACACTAGAAAGTCTAGGATTCAAGTAATGACTCATAAAATTTTATTTACATGCATATCTGATACTTTACTGTTAATAAAACTGTGAAACTATGAAACTATGCCTGAACAAATGCACTGCTTATCCTTCACGGGACAGACGTTGGCAGGAATTTAATCCTTTTAAAACTGATACTTTGAGCGTTACATCAAACTTGTTCAAGACGAGACTTGAATTAATGCCCAAATGGTGAGTTAAATCACACTTGGTCAAGATGACACTTGAATTAATTCCCAAATGGTAATAAATAATAACCACGAGACTTGAATTAATTCCCATATGATAATAAATAATAACCAAGTTCAAATATCTTCAGAAAGATTCAGACATTGTTAAACTATCTTGGTGAACTAACATATGAACTTTCAGGTGACTGTTACGAGCAAACGCCTGACAGCAAACGGAGCAAACAAACGGTCTTTCACCCGTGTGAGTACGTATGTGGTTGCTCAAGGTGCCTTTCTGAACAAATCGAGACGGGCAATAGGGACACTGGTACGGTTTCTCTCCTGTGTGAGTTCGGATGTGAACTATCAAATTGTCCTTCCTTGCAGAGGCATAGGAGCAGTAAGGGCACTGATGAAGTTTAGAAGAGGCAGAGGTGACAATGCCAGCTTTAGCAGCAAACAGAGATGACCTTCCACAGCCTTGAGATGTCTTGTCACCCTCTTCTGTTGCAGCCTGTAGAAGTTCGGGTGGTGTCAAAATTAACCAATACAGCTACTAAGTTAATCTGCTTAAACTAGAATTTTCTTTGCTTTACCCATTGCATCCAACAAGTAAAAGATTTACACAAAATCCACGAGTAAAGTATGTAATATTTTTGCATACTGATGACCATTATATAAATCTACTACTTAATTTACTTCTCCATGCCAATCAAAAGCATTGCCTTGCAGTCACAATCTAAAAGACACACCTATAAAATATATGGTACAGTACTGTCTTACATTGAAAATTTCACAGGCACACTAGTTAAAACTATCTTAACCAGGTCACTGATGTATAGTTCCACCTCACAGGGCTTGCCCAAAGATTTTAACAAGAGATAAATTTCAATATGGCATATAAAGTAAGGATGAAGTTAAATTAAAGATCTAGTTTCCATTCAAAATACACTATCCCCAAACTGTACAATCAATTTGACCTTTGTCAACCTACTCATACCACCAAAATTTCTGAGTAATCAAAATTGCAATGAATGTAAAAAATATGAATTATCCACGATGATACTATGTAAAATCTCTTTCCAAAATATTCTCAGAGCCTTTTCAAGTATATTAACAGAACCTCTTCTCAAAATGTTCTCAAATTCAAAGGAAACTGTTTACTAAAGTTTGCTATAATTTTGTTTAATGAACTGACCTGTTAAGCAATCAGAAATGACGGCTCTACAGACTTCATACTGCAGCTTTACCATAGCAATGTTTGTTTGGATCAAGTTAGTGAGCAACATTTGTCTTTTTTTTTTTTTTTAAACAAACATCTGCATTCATATTTGCTACCCATTAAATTAAAAGTCCAATATTTCTCTTTGACCAGGAATAAACTGCAATCTCTTTCTGAAACTTCCCAATTTCACTGAAAGTCTGATATGACTGAGACATGAAAATCATAAGCAAATACAGTAAAAGATATAAACGAGCTTTGCCAGTTGTTATCATCATTATAATAAAGAGAGAAAGACTATTTTTCAAACCAATCTAATTTATGCTAATTTTTTAGATTTTGCATACAAGTACAGTAATAAAATAACTATTAATACATATGAAACTAAAATAACCATAATAACAATAATAACACTGGTAATGCTTTTACGATATCATTACATTATTAAGTACCGAAGAAACATAAAGATGCAGTGAGAGGTACAATACTAATCTTGGGATGTTTATGGAGAATATGCTTAGTCACAACATCTGCATCGGGAGGTCACAACGCCAAACTGTTGACAATTTGCCAAATAACAGCATAACATTTATTTTTAATATGTACATTGATTTTTTTGTCTATTTCGATTAAAAATCTTATTCAAGAATTATCCGTATGTGATTTTGTGTTTTTTTCATGTTTTTAATTTTGCCTCACATTTGAGATTAAAGAATATGTGTTCGTCATTGTGTTTCACACCAAGTCGGGTGTGGTTGTTCCTGATGACTGATCACTTTTGCTAGAGATCTCACTAGGTTGAGATATACTCTGTGCAGTCACTGAATCCAAAATAAAGGAAGAAATGAGGCCATGCACATCAGTCAACACTCCTCTATTTTTAACCAATAGTTACGGACGTAAGGGTTCTTATACATGTAGTAAGAAATGATCGACTTCATGCCTTAGGTAAGAAATGATTGACTTCATGCCTTAGCAAAGTCAAGATACAAAGTTTCAATTTCAATGCCTGATTCTAAATTCTGATTAAAGACCAATCATCAAAGATGTCACACATCACCCTTAAATAAACCCATGTTGCTACTGGTTGGAGATCTTTATCAGTTGTGTGTTTTACAATTGTAATTCCTTACGATTTTCATCAAGAACTAATCAAGAATGTCTGTTGAACCTGTGATGGTGGCAATGACAGTGGTAGTATTTGTGATAGCAATGTGTATTGCTAACAGTGACAGACAGTGATACCTCAAGCTAAGAATGATATAACGTTTTCCTTCTTTCTCTTCACTTTTTCAATACTTCTATCCCCATTCTGTCGTATTCTCTGCTTCTACGCATACCCAATTAATGATGCACCACTTTTTATATAAAAAAAATACAAAATTCTGCATAATCTTAAAAATCCTTCTCGAATAAACGTGCAGGTTTCAACTGTATTGGGAAGGTTGGGTGTTAAGGATATCACAATCCTCAGATCATCTCTTAGTTGAAATGGTTATGCTTAGAGAACTGAAGGTAAAAATGCCAAACTCTCTTAGAATATATTTATGTTCACTGTTTATGATACTATCATAAAAGGTGTGAGTCAACTGTCATCAAAGTTGATGGGGGAAACAAATTCTTTAAGACTGTGACAAAGGGTTTTATACAGTTTGTTACTTTATTTTCAAAGAACTGTGTAAATTAATTTCACCTGATCACACAAATTAGGATGATAAAAGTTGCCAGTTCTAAAATGAACTGTAATCAATATATATTTTCTTAAAATCTATAATAATAAAATCCAAGAGGATAGATCTTGTTTGTCTTTCCCCAGGTGACAGCAGGGGAGACATAACACAGCCACCCACCCCTGCAAACCAGTTTGTCCGCCCAAGGTGGGGGCGGGGTAGGTAGGAGAGACATCCATCCTCCTCTTGCAAACCTGTTTGCCTGTCCCGGGTGTGGGTGGGGTAGGTAGGGGATTGGGAGGGTAGGGGAAACAGCAGCCCTGGGTTCCAGCATGTGCAGCATGCACCAACAAGCTCGTATTATTATTATAAAGAGTAAAAGGGTATAAAAACTGATTGGCACTCTCATCCCTCATGTTTGCACCTGGGGAACAGAGAGAGAGAGAAAAACAGCAATACTTTGGCTTTAATCAATTTTGTAGAGAGCATTTACAAATTCCCACAGCACATAAACATGTTGAATTTCTTGAAAACTCAAGAAAAATCCTACTGGCACACTTCCTTAGTAGTAACCAAACTCGATCAAATGGCTGACAACTAAACTAATTTTAAAACCAACCAATCTTGAAACTTCTTCACAAATACTATAGCTTCATTTATGGAACAGAGTTAGACTAAGTGATCACAACACTAAAATGATTTACAGTATCCATTTTCATTTTTTCATTTTTAAAGTTGCCTCTTCAGTAGTACTAGTAAGCCTCTGATGAACCGCTATACATGTAACTTTATGAAATACACGAGTACTATAAGTCCTCACGTGTGACTCATTTCTTTTAGGGAATTAATAACTCTCTATCACTTTCTTATGTTTTTATGTGGACAAGAAAAATTTTGAGTTATTCACTATAATCTATACCATCCTGTCTTACTCAGGTTTTCTGATCAGAGAGAAATACTGATTTTTTGTACTTCCAGCATTTCAGTGGTTATTATAAAGGGACAACTTGAGTTCAACAGTATTGATCTTAGGGGTTTTTTTTCATGTATTTATTACCTATTTTTGTTGCTGAAATGAACCACTATATCTCTTTGGATTATTTAAATCTTTTTGCCCCGGAAATATTTTTGGGCAAAATTCATCTTATGACTGATATTTTCTACTGGCAATTCAACACGTTACAAACTTATACTGTACTCAAGCTACCATGACGGAGATGGTCAAAATCAATTCCTATCAACAAGTTTTCAAGTAAAACTTGTCATGTAAATGGTGGTGGTACTCTTAAATCTTCACTCTTTAGCAAGGACCCAACAGTGCCCTTTTTGTTTACGTACAGTGGCCGTCACTAACAGTGTTAAGGAAACTCTTTTGGCTGAAGTGTTTAACAATGCACAGAGAATGTGCGACACAATATGCTTCATCCCAGTTGACTGATGCTATACACACTAACACATTTCTTTGTAATTAAGCCTTTTCCCATAACGATGTGGCTCCCAAGATAATACAAAACAATTACCTGTACTGTCACACTTTGACAATTAAAATGTGGATGAAACTACTGTGCAGAAAACTTCCTTAACATCAGCAAATTTATAGTTACACATAGTGCTATTTGCAACATGTAGAATAACCACACACACAGTGCCATTCACCCCCTCTTTTACTCACTCTCTTGCCTCCTAGATGATGAGGACCTTTATTTCTTATACAAGCAGTCCTTGGTTATCGGAGGGGTTCCATTCTGAGGGTGTGATGATAGCCGAAAATCGACGATTTTCACGCCTTTTCAGTGAATTTTGGGGCTTATCGGCACCGAAAAGTGTGATTTTCGGTTACTGACGCCTCTGTTAGGTATGTATTGGCACCAATACCCAATTATCGGTGCCGAAAAGCAGAAATCGGTGATTTTCGGTGCCGAAAATTGCCGATTTCCATCGCTAGACAGGCGCTGTAAAACCGGATCACCGTTAACCGAGAACTGCCTTTACTGTACCTCTATCATGCTACCTACCCAACACTACCCAAATCTTCCTTTCCACCTTCATCTTACAAACTGCGGAATTGTATCTTATTTTGTTCCCCCACCCCCCCAAAACCATCCGCCATTCTTTCCAATACTAAACCCCCTCAAAACCACTCTGATCTATCACTTCCAGCTAATCTTTTTATTACACCAACATACCTCCACATTTTCTCACCCAATGTAATATTCTGTGTAAGCAATCCATTCCTACATTTTTCACCTATTTTCTTTGATTTTCATTTAAAATACACAATTCACTTCCATAAAGTAGTTTTGCCTCAACGATGCCTTTATACATTGCAACCTTGACATCCGTAGACACTGGAGTTTTTTCCAAACCTTTGCACACACCCATTACATCACTAGCTTCACCTATTCCGTGACCTGCCTATTCTCTCATCCTACCATAATCCAAAATACTTAAACCAAAATACCTACAGTATACAAATCTACTGCTACCATTTTTTCCACCCTTTGGATCACTCATAAAGCTCTGGTGGGTCATCCAACAGCCATACAGAGAATTAATGTGATGCTTTGACATATCAAAGTACAGTAGCCAATTTCTAACTCAACATTTTAAACTTTTGCTTTTACATTTTGCTTCTTTGGAGCATACCACAATAAAAACAAGCATTCTGCTTTAGGGTGAGACCATAATGAATACAATCTTAAAAGCAAATACTTCGTAGACAGCAAACAACATAAAATAAGACCCATCACAGCTCTGTCCCTGAGACAGACATGACTTGCGAAGGCTTTGCTACTGAAAAAGTTAGCATTTATTGCTCCATATTCCTAATTTCCATTTACCCTCATTTCCTTACTTTCACTCACCTTTACTCTCAAATTATTCCTTTAGGAAAGACTTCCAAAATCTCACTTACCTCTGTTATTTCAATTCACTGTACTATCCTCATCAGCACTTTATCACATGAAAAAACCACCTACTCCACACTACATTCATGATCCATATTTTTACCATTATACAAATGACAGTTATTCTCCTCTCCTGTTCATTTGAAACCTCTCACTCATCTAGGCATACCTAACACACCCTGGTCAACTACTCCATCATACTTAAACCATCACACTCGCCAGTTTCCTCAGCTAAGAATCCCATTTTCTGTAATGTTTATTTTACTATAAATATTTACCTAGAATACAAGTGTTTTTGCCAAATATCTGTTATACCTTACCATTTAATTCTTGAAATTTTAGTCTTTTAATATACTGTAACATAAAATTTACATACATAACCAATTTACTATATCTATACACTGTAGTCATAAACAAGAAGCTACAAATGTTGTTTAATGTCCAATTCACTTTACTTCAGGAACTTCAGTGAAGGGGAATTATAACTGAAAAATTATTTGGTATCTGGGAAATCTGAATGCCAACAGCATAGTTCTGTGATTTTCGGTGAAGGTAGTGGTTACCGTTACTGAAAGTCATCAATCGATACTGTCAGGTACTTGTATCACCCAGGTACTGAACTGTATATCGATCATAATTCCCCTTTGGTGAAATTTCTGAAGTAGAGCAAATTGGGTGTTGAATGACATTTGTACCTTCATGTTTGTGAATACAACAGTCATGTTGTATGTGATAAAAATGTATACAGTATACTGTATACATCTACACACACACACACACACACACTTTACTCTCACTTCAATCAATTTTCGATTTTCCATGGCTGGTCTTGTCAAGATTTGTGATGCAATTTTTTGCAGCTCTTATTTTCATGTAGGTTTTCATAGGTAGTGGTTGCAATGCTCAGTTTGGATTCACAGTAGAGTTTTAAATTTAAGTTATTTTTTGTAGTGGGGGTTACTTCTTGAGTAACCCTTTCCATAATATGGACTAACTTTGTTAATTTTGAATTTTTGTGAGATGTAGTTTTTACACCGAGTCATAATTTTTTTTTTGTATTAATGAACTTTGCTTTATTGAGCAAATGCCAATGAATACTTAAATGAGTATTCATTGGCACACACTCAATAGAGTATTTTTGTTTTTTGCTTCTGACCTAAAACATGTTCAAACTCATACATCAGAGTACTTTCCTTATCTTCTGTGTTCATGTGCCATGGCCAGCATTGTTCCCCTCACCCTACATGTGAGATGTGCTGTGACTAATAAGTGGATCAGTAATTCTGCTTTGCCCAAAACAAGTCACAACCGCAGAACCCCAAAGTCTTCCATAGGTTTCTTTGGACTCTGCCATTTCTGAACATTTATCAATGCCTTCCTCTAGTGCTGTCTGTTAAGGAAAGCAATTCTTTAGTCAAAGACACACCATCCTGCTGGAAAGAGGAAGCTGCAAGCATGCCTTCCTTCTTGTATTATTTCCACAACTGCATATGATGGCTCTCTTGTTAACAGGAATTACACTCATTCACCCAGCATGTGCAATGAATGCCCAAGCACCTTTGGACTTGTATAAGGGATATTCCATCTGTGCCTTGTCATTTGCTTTGCCTTCAGTTTTGCTGCCTCAACCTCACACGTATCCTCCACCTGTTGTTGTAAGGTAATGGAGGGTCATCCGCACGTAGGTGCCATGGCAGTCTTTCTCCATTACCCTCGAGGGTATTTTACTTAGAAAACAAAGTCAAGGCACAAATTGCAGTTCTGACAACTCATATGTTCTAAAATGTTACAAAAACAACAGGCACTTGTCCAAGCTTGTCACCCTTTCTTAGCAACAGATGTCATTACCAAGGACTTACCAGCCTCTTTGTGTCAGGCCATCTCTGCTTCCAGCAAGAATAGACTCGACTACAGGTTTCACAGGGAAGGACTTACTTCTTTGGAGGACAGTCCAATGGCCAGGTGACCAATTCTTTGGGCAGGACCTCTATCTTCCAAATCAAGAACATAATGTACCGTCTAATAAACTTCGTGCCACTGAAAGAGGGATATTCACTGCCTTTAAAGATCTCCTGATATGTTTCAATGTGATTGGTGGGTCATCTTAAAGGTACAGCTGTATCAAGTCCAGTTTGTCACTTGGAGATCTTTGAGGGGGGGGGTTTGTTGTTACCTGATAGAGTTGGACTGATCCTTGAGACTGTTGGTGCAGTGTCCTACTTCATACTATTGTTTGCAGTTGTTAGTTTGTAAACATATTTGATTACTCACTGGGCATTACCTCAGTGTTTGGTGCTAACAATTCTCTTTTTCTAAAATCCCTGGTTAGAGAGTTTGGTGAGAAACTGACTTCCACTGCCCTCAAGGCAGCTATCGTCAATGGGCAGCTTTCTTTAGGTTTCAAATCCACCTCTAGGTCTGCTTTAGCTAATAAGTCTCCCAACCATCCAAAGCCTTATGTTGGCCAACTCCAAAAACCCTCACACCACAACATCAGCCATCATCTACCTCCGAAGCTATAAGTTCATATTTAAACTCACCGTGTGCTCCAGAGTCCATTTCAAATGAAGAATCATGTTTGCCTTTTCATCCCTGACGAGGGAGCTGAACATCAACCAAATCTCGAGAAGGAGAAAAGCTCAGGATAAATTCTTCTTCCCTATCAGATGCTGTATCCTCAGGTGGGGGCTTGTTTTCAGAACACTGGAATTCACTACTGTACAGTACTTGAAAAGGTATGGTAGCCAAAGCTTGGACCACTGATGTCCTTCGTGAAGGGTACTGCCCTCCCTTTCTGGAGATAAGCCCTTCTCTGTCACCTAACTAGTCCTTTTGACTCTCAAGCCACGCAGCAGTATGAAGTGTCAGACTATCAATGATGTCAGGTCAATGATAGCATGAAACAATCAAGGATGAGGATAAAAAAATCATCAACTAAACAAGTTTCTTTGTTTGATCTCTTCTGGAATAGGAATGATAGCGTCTGCAATGAGATTGATAAGAAGAGAGGTTTTTTTTAAATATCTAAATCTGCACAAGGGGAAAGTTTATATATTTGATGTCCTCAATGGTACCAAATGTTTTCACAAAAACTCGAGCACCTCTGATGGCTTTATTTTGATCTTTGGGACAACCAATAACTGGAGGCAAATTACTTAGGGATGGTAACGGAGACTCAAGAGGGAACACATTCAACCTTCCAAGGACAGGATTCAGACTGGTGATAAATATTTAATAGTTTTGCAGATATCCCCACCTAGTAACTAAATCTTAGCAGGTTATAATTGGGATCTGGTGTCCCTCGAGAAGCTGGTGCCCCTCAATCACTTTAGGATTTGTTCCCTCCAGCTTCAGCTCAGCAGTGCTTGCCAGACCTGTGGTGGTGACAGCACAAAGACCATCAGCAGCAGAGAATTCTGCTGGTTCCTCCACATCTGGAAATACAGGGGGTCCCCGGTTTACGACGGGGGTTCTGTTCTTGCGCCGCGTTGTAACCCGAAAATCGTCGTAAGCCGGAAAATCGTCGAAAATCGTAAAAAATCATAAGAAAACCTTACTTTTAATGCTCTGGGTGCATTGAAAACGATGTAAACTGCATTATTATTGAGTTTTACATCAAAAAAACCTTCAAATTATGATTATTCTGCCGTTTTGGGGCCATATTTCTTCCGTCGGATCGGCGTACGACGCGTCGTAACCCGAACATGCATCGTGGCGGGAAATAATTTCTGATGAATATATTTGAAAGGCGTCGTAACCTCGGAACGTCGTAAGCCGGAACCGTCGTAAACCGGGGACTGCCTGTACTGAATTTCCTCAGGTCCAGGGTTCCATTCTCCTTAAACTTAGGGCAAAGGGTTCTTGGTCTCACATGGAACAGCTTTTTCATGTCAACTCCTTATTCAAAAGTCTCTAAGCATTTATGACATCATTGGAAGGACAGAGAATTATAGCCATGTCTGACATTATGACCACCACAACTTACTTGGAGAACCAAGGCTATATCCAGAGTCCCTGAGCTTACTAGCCATAGAAATCTTCATGTGGGCATACAAACGATATGTAAATCTTGTGTCTGTGTTTATTCTAACAGCCTAGCAGATGCCTTAAGCAAATAATTTTAAGTCATTCCATTGGAGTAACCAATGAACATCAACATTCACATGGCTTTTAGGCAATTTTGGGGAACCCATTCTTTGATCAATTCACCTTGCCAACGAAACACAACTGCCAGTTTATCTTTCTCCCTATCACTACCCAGCTGACAGATGAGAAATACAGCTGTTGGAGAAGTTGGGCGTCTATGCCTTTCCCCTTTAGGCCTGTTTCAGCAGGTCATAGTGAAGTTGCCTGGTGCTGAGCATCAGCATGACCACTGCTCTATGTTCCAAACAAGGGTGGTTCACCAACTTTCTGGACAAGGGTCCTTCCATTCAGAAAATACTTCTTAAATAGCTGCTTTCACAAGTTCCACGACTGGTTGGAACTGTTCAATTTTCATTATTTATAAGTGGGGGTTATCTAACAAGGACTCAGAGAAAGAGAAAGAAACTTTTCAGACATGCAATCGTGACACCATGCAAGATTTCAATGACTAACCTTCAATTGGAAAAGTGGGCCTAGTTTGTCAGTAGGTATAGTCAAGGAATACTCCTGCATTCAGCTGGAATTTGGCCTTAGTTCTGAAAAGCCAGATACAGCCTCTCTATGAAACTCTACGTGAATCATCTCTACTTGATGTTATTCTCCTTTGCCCTTTACCTTCTTGTGCTCTGCACTAAGCAGTCACTCCTTTTGCTATCCCTCCCCTGCCTATAACTCTCTCTCTGGTGGGGCATTATTCTCTGTCCTATCATATATGATACATGAAAAACTGCAGGAAAGTTTCCTGGAGTCTAGATGAAGGATTCCACAAAGAAGGGACTCTTCAGTACTATATATACCACATATGATCTGCAGCAAACTTGGGAATTCTGCTCTCCTTCATGACTTTGTAGCAGGTTGTGCTACCAACGGATGAGAACGTGCAACTTCACCAACAAAATTTTTTTGCATCCTCCTTTCGCTGGCATTCTGATGAGGCATGGCTATCTTGGGTACACTTCTTCATGCCTCATGCTGCTCATAAGTTCTCAGTCAAATACTCAGGCTCATATGTTTCCTGGATACACACGAATGTTTAGCTTGCCCATTGCATTCCCAGCTGGAATTACAGGAGCTTGATTTCTGACCTTTTTTGTATTCAATTCTCCATTATCCTGCAATTATACGGCTATTCAGGCAATTTATCATTAATGGGGTTGTGATGATGGAAACAGCACTTCTGTTACACAAAACTTGTTTCTTCATAAAAGCCTATTAATCACAGAGTGAGTGTCCCCTCTCCCGCACTCTACTAGCTTTTGATCTCTTACCACATTTGACACTGAGTAGTCATACCATTCCATTTTTCCTATCGAGGTACCTACTTTAACTTTCAGTTAAACTGCAAGCAAAAAATGATATCTATTCGGGTGCTAAAGTATCTAAGCAATTATACTGCTGAACTTAAAATGGTACTCCGACAGTATTCCCTGCAGACTACTGCAGTATTCTTTGCAGACTACTATCTTATTTCCTGGTACTCCGACAGTATTCCCTGCAGACTACTGCAGTATTCTTTGCAGACTACTATCTTATTTCCTGGTACTCCAACAGTATTCCCTGCAGACTACTGCAGTATTCTTTGCAGACTACTATCTTATTTCCTAAGTATTTCATAATTCACTTCCAGATGTGCTCTTCCTTGCCCAACAGTTCCTAGTTTGTGTGTAAATTTGTTTACAGACACCCCCCCCCAAAAAAAAATTAAAGTTTTATTATAGACAGTACATGTTGCCTACTCAATGTGACATACTAGCCACTCTACTACTCAAAAAGAGTATTATTTCTCATCTCCAGGTAAATCTTCCAATAAAACTTTAAAACAAAATACTGAAACTCTTACATAAAACTAGCAAAATGTAACGTGAAAAAATTTACTGCGTAGCAAAAATCCCCTCAAGGAACAAAAAAAAAATATATATAAAACAATTATTAAGTAAAGGGTTTCAAAATACATTAACTCATTCCAACTTTAATTTTGCTAGGTACTTCAATCTAAATGCTGTTATCCATACTTTTATTAGAAGTAAAGCTTTCAGGATAAAAGTTAATCTATTCAAACAAATCTATTACAAAACTAATACTTACTTTAATGATCTTCCAAAACTATGACAATCAATAAAAATGGCTGAGTAGTGAGAGAGCACTTCGATGCCCTAACAATCTATTCATTGAAAAATTTGGATGCAGTATTTAAAATGAAAAATTGTTTAAAACCACAAATCAAACTTTCACAACAAAGCCCATACGATGACAGATTTAAATTCTCAAATTCATAAAGTACTTTGACAAAAAAAATTCAAAAAAATTAATACACCAAAATTAAGCAATACTGAAACATTACACCACGACTACTAAAATTTATAGACACCAATATAATGAAGTCTTGAAGAACAAAATTCACAAAACTAATAAAAATCACTCGTAAAAATTATATATGCGCAACACCAATCAGAGTATGTCACTTACGTGGACACAATACAGTAATCCCAAACAAGATCTTAACACATTCAGCCGGATTCGGACTCTGACAACTGAGCACTATCTTGATGGGCTGACACCATGTGGCTCTTCAACAGATAACTTCGAGTAAACGACTGGTTGCAAATGGAGCAAATGAAAGGTCTTTCTCCTGTATGAGTGCGAATATGGTTGTCTAAAGTGACTTTCTGTATAAACCGAGATGGACAATATGGACACTGATAAGGTTTCTCCCCTGTATGAGTACGGATGTGGACAATTAAATTATTCTTCCTGTCCGAGACATAAGAGCAGTAAGGGCACTGATGAAGTCTGCAGGGGGCAGAGGAGCCCATGCTAGCCAGAGCGGAACTTCCATAGTCTTGAAGTGTCTTGACACTTTTATCTCTTCCAGCCTGTAGAAGTTTGGGTGGTGACATAAGTAAGCAATACAACCAAAAGTCCTTACAATAATATTTTGGTTTGCTTTACTAAAGTACAGCTGTTCCAGAGATGAATAACTTTTATACACCACACTGTTTTCGAGATGACAATGGGTGGGAAGATAAAAAATGCTTACAATATCAAATAAATTCCTATAATTTTGAGACAAAACAAATCTTACAAAAGTTACTATACAGCTTTAACTGTAATACACAAGTTGAGAGCCTCAACCTTAGTAAATCACAACATCTAACATAAAACAATTAACATATAAAGGATGTTTCCTGATCATGTAATTTCCAGCAAAAAACTGCACACAATCTACCAATAAAAAGAAAAGTACAAAATATGTTCAAGAGCCAACTGGGGAAATAAAGAATTCACAGTAACACTTTCCTGTATGATTTGTTTATAAAGTTCATCAGTTATGTTTCATGATATCCAACAAGTTCTCCCTTCTAATGACATCTATGTTACCTGGGCTTCTTCATTTTTGCCTTGAAGATTAAATAGTTCAAACTATCAAATCGATATCTAGAAAGTATTGTATTCTTTATATGCCATCTTTATTAGTCATCTTCAGCTTTGGCATCATTAGCTTTGCAACTTTATAAAAGAGTTTACATGCTTACACAAGCACCCTTACCCTCTACTTTCAATGTGTGGACTGTTGCTCTGGTAGCCGAACCACTGACCTTGTGTTCCTGAATGTTGGGGAGGTTTAACCTCAGCTGCCTAAGGCATCTATCCCTTCTTCTGCTATAATTTTTCTTCTCACCCATTTGATTAAAGCACAAGTACTCAGGTCGTTCCTAGCCTCTCCTCCCTTTGCTCTTCATGAGTCTTTTGTCTGCTAAGGATCACTGTACTGTACAACTAATTCAAAGGAAGAATTTCTCTTCTACTATACTAAAAATAAACCAGGCACCATTGGTCGTTCCGCTATCTAAAAAAAAAAAAATCTGCTTTTTATAATAAATGTATCAGCTTCAGCAAGACTAACTTTTTCCCTCTCTCCAATCCTGATGGATCTACATTTTTACTAATGAAAAGGAAATTCAAGTTCAATTTTTAGCTAATTCTTCTAACAGATTTTAGTAACCCTGATTCATCTACACTACCATCTAATCCTGTCCTGAATGAAAGTCTTTATTTATAAGATCTGTAGGGGTCTTGTATCTTTAAGGATTGACAAGGTATCTAGCTTAGATTGTCATCCTGCCAATTTCCTAGAGGAGTTGCAAATGAAGTGGCTCCTGTGTTTTTTTTTTTTTCTGCCTATCTCTAAAAGCCTGCATTTATCCCTCCTCCCAGAACCAAGCTTTGATCTAGCTGATCCCTACAAAAGGATGATCACTCTAATTCATCTACTGTGGCCCTACTGTGGTTGTCAACTGGTTTATCAGTATCGCTTCCTTTAGGTGACCTTTCCTGTATTACTGATCTTTTGTAATATTTATCCTATCATTGAATATTTTTTACTGTTGACCGAACACCTGTTCCATTTCACTTCACCACTGGAGTTCCTCAGGGATCTGTTCTTTCACCTACTCTCTTCACATTCTATCTGACTTTCTTCAGCCTAAACTTTTCCACAATCTACATATTGCTATTTCAGCCTTCCATATTTCAACACATTCATCCCCCAGCCCTCTTCCCTTTTTTTTACATTAATCCTCCTATCATCCTTTCATCATCTACTATAAAGGTTAAGTGCTAATTTGACTGGGGATCCTATAACTTCAAGTCAAATCCATTACCTTCAAGACAGTTTCTTCACATACCTGACCCATTTTAACCAATCCTTCACTAATATTACTGCATTCTGACACACAACCACTCTCTCTCTCTCTCTCTCTCTGTGTTCACAGGGAGAAATCATCCTCCTTTTCAGCAACCTCTTCACATATTTTCTGTAGAAATAGTAATCCTTCGATTGCACAATTCTGCGTTTGTTTTGTTCCATCTACTGCCAAGCTTTGGAATTAGCTTCTTGACCGATAAACTTTCTTCCCAAGTTCCACATTTTCCCTCTCTTTTCTTTCTTGTTTTCTTCAGGTATCAGCAAAGACAAGACATTAGGTTGCCTATTCCATTAGAATTTGCTCAAAGGAAAAAAACAAAGCTTTATGTTACTTAGCTGTCCCCACTTAGAGTAAATGTTCTTATACTTGGGGTGGATCATGTTTACTGAACTATTCGTTAAATGACTCCACACTCTTGTCAACTATCAATTCTTTTCTTCTCTGACACAAGGTGACTTCTCTCTCATCTCTATAGCACTATTTTGGTCTCTCTTCCACCAAGTTAAAAGGAAGGGTTGCTGCTTTTTCAAGTGACGCTGTAATATCCATAAACCACTTAATCCCACTTTACCTGTGCAGAATTCATTAGTCATAAAACTGCAAGGTTCAGTGATTGAGCTACTGCTTCTTTAAGCTTTCTTACTCTAGGGGACATACCTATCTTTTCTTTCAGGATCAATCCCCACCCTGTTAAACCCCTTTCCTTTACTTTTCATTTAATCAGGTCTGGACTAGATAAGAGCACCAGGTCACCTTTTTCACTGGTCTTGGCTTCTAAAAAAATCATATCCTTATCTCATAATCCCAAGAAGACGCAAGCAATAATTGAATTCAAAAGTGAGCATTACAATCAGAAAATAAAAGGCATGTACAAGCTCGTCTTGAAATCGATAACCAAAATATAAGATAAATGGACATGGAGTGAATGTGCCTTTTTATCTCAGAAAAGACACATTACACATTACAAGGTCTTCCAAAGAAACCACACTGTATACTGAAGTTCTTTCTTTTGGAACTATTTAAATGTGCTGACTAGTGTGCCTTAAGCATCACACTAGAGACAATACTAAAGGATTTTTGCAGCATCCCTTCAGCCACAGCAACACTGTTTTCAAATTTACTTTTAATCCACTTGTTCAACTTTCAACCTTTATAAACCAATCCATCCCTATTCTATCAATGTATGAAAGGATTGCTGAGCTAACTCATCATTATGAAAGTCAATTGTGGATGTTAAAAACACATAAAAATAAAATGGTGGATCTGTAGAGATGAAATGTTTCCATAGTATAAGTGGCATAGGAGATACTTATAAGGGTAAAAAGACTAGTGCACGTGAAAGGATGGATCAGGGTTTTGAGGTTTGATCATGAGCAAAGAATGGAAGATAGGTTGGTGAAGAGTGTAAAATTCAGATGTACTGGGAGGGAGGAAGAGATGAAGACCTAGAAAGAGATGGATAAGTATCACGAAAGAGGATTTGGAAATGAGGGACCTTAACATTCAGGAAGCCAGAGTGAATGCAAGATACACTTGAAGGTGAATGCTAAATACTAAGTACGAAGTGTTCAAAACGCTACTGGAAAGCCTTCTGAGTAGGTGTACAAAGAGGCTAATGTTGTGGAAGTTCTCAATACAGGTACCATCCACAATTCAGCAATTAAATTATGAAGTAGCAGTGATCACTGTATAAGTCCTTTCTCAAGAGGCATCCAGTTAGGGGAAGCAGCTCAAGAGGAAAAAGTCACTAACTCTGGAGATGGCTAAGAAATATGTAAGTACAGATAGTCCCTGGTTATTGGTGATCTAGTTTTACGGGGCTTGTCTAGTGACGTAAATCTGCAATTTTTGGCGCCAAAAATCACTGATGTCCACTTATCGGAGCCGATAACTGGGTATTGTGCCAATACATACCTAACAGAGGCGCCAATAACTGAAAATTGGCGACTTTCGACGCTGGTAAGTGCCAAAAATTCCTGAAAAAAGCACCGAAAATCCCAGATTCTCGGTTATCGGCAATTTTTGGTTATCGTCACGCCATCAGAACAGAACCGCCACCAATAACCAGGGAATGCCTGTACTTGATAAAGCAGCAACACTTTTGTACTAAACATCAACGTGATAAAGAAAATTTAAAAACATGAACTGCAAACACATGATTATGAAAAGTTGTCATTAAGCTTTGATTTATCATAAAAACAAAAGTGAGTGAGAATGAGTTCAACCTGTACATCACTTCACTTCACTTTTGAATTAGCAACTAGACGTCACTCATAGACACCCCAAAAATTTTTTTATAGCAATGGACCTGAAGGAAATAATTGGAATTTTGGCTCTCATCCCATCATATCTCAAATGGTATGTATCCCACACCACAGGGAAGAAATGAAACATGGTTGTAGATCTACACTGCGTTTCATTTCTCCTCTGTGGTGTAGATATATAAAGTCATGTAAGAATAATTACAAGCGAACGATAAGGTACGTTGCAAATAAAAATTTGAAAATCTAAGATTCAAAAATGCATTAACTCAAAATACAGTGCAATGTCATCACATTTCACTACAAATTTCCCAAAACAATAACTCAACTTATTCACTGAATTTCATAGTTTTCCCGCATCAGAGTCTGAAAGATTTTGCAATAAACTTAACAATTATCCATATGTAGACAAAAACATCTATTTGTCTTCCAAAAACTATAGGATTTCTTGACATTGCTGTGGTGGTGGCTAAAATGCTAACTGGACTACCAGTTAATGCTGGGGCTTAGTAATCTTTTCTAAGCCACACATTCTCCCATTACCAGGAAAAAATTAATGTAGATTGGAAAGGCAGCGGTCAAGTACATTTACAACTGGTCTATCTTAATAAGGACAATAATTTTGGGTATTCCCACAAAGAAAGTTATTTATGTGCTTAATTACCAGAGACAGAGTCTGAATATCATTACGATCTGCAATAAACGAAACCTATTCTCCTACTAAGTCCTCACTTGATCCTATGAACAGAAGTTTCTTTTACCATCTCTTACTCTTTTACTTCAACAAAAACAACTCTCTACCCTTAATCAAAAGCTGTCGTAACACTAAAAGAAACAACAAATTTTTCCACTAACACTGCCATTTCACCAAAAAGAAACGACCAATGGCTAACAATAAACATTGTCTAAAAAAAAAAAAATGCCATTTCACTCACAGAAACTATATTTCTTAGCAAGACCATCAACTTACAGCAAACCTTGCAATTCCTGAAATGAAAACCAAATAAAGCATCACCTCCCTGGATCTGTGAATGAAAACCTCTTTCTGATATAAAATAAATTCCTTTAAAGTTATTGCTACTGTATATTTCACCTCTCTACTCCTCCAAACCTGGACCACTGGCTGGGTAAAGCTTATTAACCCATTATCTCCTATCCTACGCCTATTCCCAATGCTTCAAGCTATATAACAAAGGCACCATGTTTCACTAGTTAAAAAGGCTGGATTTAATAACACATCCTTTAGACCTTCCTAATGTGATGCTTTATAAATGCAATAAACTTGAAATTCCATCACACTATTGCAGAAAAGAATTACTGTATAGTTTTAAAGCATTTACCAAACACACTTTCCCAAAAATTACCATTTTTCCTCAACATCTTCACTCCTTCAATTTCTGAACTAAAAGGCAACGACAAGAGTCCCCAAAAGAGATTTATGAATTATGAAAGTGAAAGGGATTATAATGACAAAAAAAATTTACACGTGAAATAAGTTTATTACCTCGTTACAAATAACAGAACAGTATTCATCAACATTTCTCATTTTAAAGTCAAACTGGTAAGATCAAATGTACACACATCACAAGTTCCTTCCAGTTATGCACTCAATATTAAGGCCACCTTTATTCAGATTACCAGTACAAAAAACTATTATATGAACCACCAAACCTTTGCCCACACAATACACCAAAAAAAATTAAAAAGCAATTTACACCACAGCAACTATACTGCATTTGCATTCCAAGCAATTCATATAATAGCACCAGGGGTGTTATCTTCAGCTACCAGATCAAGATATACTCATGTTGTTAAGATAAAAACATATTCTGCAATTGCTATGCAATAACAGAACTTTGTATTACAATGATAAAAATATTTTGCTATATTACAATATCTGGAGCTTCACTAATACCAATGATATTTTTGCTTGCAGTACAACAAGTTAACATATACTTTTAACCACTACTGCATTTATAATCATCATCAATTGTTTAAACACAAACACTGCTGTAGCAACTGATACGCATTATTAACAGTACAATCACAATATCTGATATTCATATCATGGTCAACAATCCTAAATATTGAGCCTTAACTGAAAGAATAATGCAACTAGCACACTGGTGAGTCGGACCACACCAGAAGAACAATTCTTAAGTTTCATCCTGGCTCGGAGCACAGGATCTTCTCAGTGCTACGTCAGGAAGGCTGAGCTCGAATGCTAGCGTGCTAAAGGATATGGCTATCCACATACGATTCCAAATTGACCCAAGTATAAAAAACTTCAGAATAGTCCCCTTACTTTTTATTTAATATTTTCAGAAGATTCTTATTGCCCTCAAGATGCAATTCCCGGTGAGACCACAGGTAACAAGGTGAAGAAACCGAACCAATGAGATAACTGGCACCCAACAATTTTCCTTTTGCTAACACAAAGTAGCAATAGTGAGGACCCACACAAACGTGTTGGTGTGATGGAATGAACATATAGAAGAAGAGGACACAAGTACATATTCAGCAATATATATAACAATACTATAAATATAAATTTTCTCTAATGTTGAACTGATAAGATGCATTCACTCGACTATTTCTGAGAACTTTCTCAAGCACTACTACTAACTTTACCACCACGACATATGTATATATAACCAATTGGCCTAAGTAAGTTAATTAATATTTCATTTCACTAACCCAAAAAATTCATTGTCAATAAAAGACCTGTATATTAAAAATTCCTTGGGATGAAATACTCCTTCCAATGCACTTTAAACATGGGGCAGAAAGACAATCTCAAAATTAAAGCAATGTTCTGCTTGTTATTGACTTACCTTTATGGAAGAGTTCAAAATCAACTCTACTCTTATCATTAAAATCACTTAATGAGAATTTTACTCTTGAAATGCACATTCCCTTCATTTAATCTTCAGTTTTATCAACATAGCCATAGCAATCATACAGACTTTAAAAATTACAATAAATTTTTCATTACTTCAGTTTCTAAATTTGTAAAATGGGATTGGCCTGTCTGGCAGTTGTATGTGGCTTTCAAAAAATAAGAAAATAATCACACCACAATTACTTACATTTTCATTGTTTTATGACCCATACATCAACTTAACGTTTACAGTTTATTTATAAAGTTGCTTATGCAGCTACTAAAGAGGTTATTAATTATGAATGCTTAACTACAGGTACAAAAATCTTCAATAAATCTTAATGATTCATAGATTTGAAACAATGTTTTCCAATGCCTACTTTGCCTGATCTAGAGGGTTAGACCATGTCCTGAATTACAATTTAGTTGTTAGTATTGGTCAACAAAATGATTAATCCAGCCCCAAACCAGGAAGTGAAGATATCCATTTTGCCAAGACTCCTTGGTGTTTGCTTGCGCCTGCAGTGCATATGCTCACAGGAGTCTACCCTCATATCAGTAAAACTTACAACTGTATGGCTTTTGCCTAGATCCCATCTTCTACACTGGAAGCTGGTGACATAACAGCTTTTCTCATGTATCAATGCACTCTTGAGCATGAGGACCTAGACCAAGGCTGTAGCAAAGCAGTACCAGCAACACTATGACCGATCTTTTCAGTTCCTGGTCTTGACATTATTTGTTCACCTTTCATTCCAGCTTTTATTGGAGAAATGAAAGTATATACATTTCCACCACAGTTATTCTAATATTCAAGGCTCAAAATCTTCAAATTACAATAACAATGCTGCTCTATCCATAACAGAGCATATGTAGTTGATCCTTTAAACCACTGCTGTTCATAAAAAGCCTAGAGAAGTTGAGCTACTGATCATCAACCTCAAACTGGAACTAAAAGGTATGCTTTCACACTCTCATACTGGTCTCACCAGGCACAGACGATGACAGTCTTAGGTGTCTGGCTCTCACCCATGGTTCAGCAACTTATCTAGCATTTACTTGTTGCCCACCAAAATTTGCATTCCCCGTACAGTGTAAATCCTTAAACCCCAAAGCTAAATCCTGATCTAAGACCTAAATCCTGATCTAAGACCAATGTTTTTAGTTCCAATCATAATGTTCAAAGGTGGAAGAAGGCATGCGACTACAAGGAATCTCAAAATAAATGTCCTCATACAAGTTGGAGATGACCTGGCTGCTTATTCAAGACAACACTGAAAACAACCACTAACTTGATATCAACATCTGATTTAGCAGAATACATGACAAAGTCCAGGCACTTGGTAAGGCCGGCCGTTAATCATCATATTGAAAGATAAAAAGAAAAGTATTACGAGCAAGACTGCTGGTAAGATGTAAGAGTCTAAAAATACAGAATGTATGTCAGATTACTATCTTCTAAAACATTACTGACATTCTGATTTAAAAAAAATTGAGGTGAAAGTATCAAAATAACCTACTTCTCCAAGAACACCAAAATTTCTAATCAAAATACACCTCTACTGTAAATCTAAATGTCTTGGGCAGTGCACCAGAATTCGCTCCATTGTCAGGAATCTATTGCATTAAGCACACTGAAGTGCACCACTTCCTTCAAAGTTGGGCAGATACAGATACCTAACATGTCCGCCTTTTTTAATGGATGACGACAACCATGGCTATACATTTGCTCTTAGGTTTCAATTTCAATTATAAACAATATTATCATCATTATTATTTCGCACTTTAAAAAACATACCATACAGTCTAAATCCTGAAATCCCAAAACAACACTAAAGATCCAATTTTAGCTGCAAAACACAAGAACTTCCACAAAAACTGCAAAGAACAAGTTGAATACATGCTATGCATTAAATACCATTTAAAACTAATAACCATCCTACAAGTTATTGAGTAAATACAAGAAATGGACATACAGTGACCCTGGGAACCTTTGCTAGTACCTACCAAAGGAAGGAGAATTAAAATTCTGCAAAAACACACCATTCACAATAAAGAAATCAGTTAGGGTACTTACTGTCAGGCAATACCTGCTGTTCAGATGTATGTAACATAAAACCAGAAAATTCACAGACATATGAGACAAGTGATCAAATGGTGAGTAACCCAAATACTGAAATTACATGTACATAAGGTTAAAACATCACGGAAAGGACTGAAAGGAGTAAAGATTAAAAGTAGACATCTGTCTAGCCCTAACCCAAGCAAAGAACTGAAAGGAGCTAGCAAGACAGAGAGGGAAACCTTTCACTGAGGAGTACGTCATTCTCCTAGTTAACCTTTCAGTTTGTAATTCAAAACTTGGTTCAGCTGCTTAGACTGGCAAAATAAGCACTGTAAAACCGTGGTTTATACTGTAGTATGAACAGGGCTTTTTACTCACTTGCAACAAATCTCTATTGATCTGTCAATCAAAATTGCACGTCTCTATCATGACATGTTTTTCAATAAATTTTACAATGGCAATACACAGTCTATTTCCCAGTAGCTCTGATGTACTTAAATATCAATTCATATGCATTAAGTGATTTTTAACCATAGGTAACTAGCAGAACAAATGCAATACAAAAAATAATACATCAATAAATACTTTCTGCCAATAAACTAGTACAGTACACAAGTATACAATAAGATGGAAATAGCCACATTAAAGTTACATAAATCTCAATTGTGAGATTATTAAGATTGGGAGAATAAATCCTCAAAGTCACACACAACACCAACGGTTAAATGATTCAGGGCTATACAAAATATAAATGAAATACAAGTGTATGCATGTGTGAAGGCACAGAAAAAGCGCTTGTTTGAGAGAAAAGACTCTCACCTCCAATAAATATAAAATTATATCCTCCTATCTAAAAGACCCTCCATACATTCAGAGGTGTCTCTCGAGAAATACTCAACATAGTCACCCAGTCACATAATCGTCAAATATCAATAAGCCATTGGTACTATACTAACAAAACAATTAACACCCAGAATCCTATAAATTTTGTATGAAATGCCTATATTACTTTAAAATTTCATGGCACTGTATATTGTGGATGTTAGTTGCATTGCTACATCTGTCCCTCTCCCAATCTAGTGGTCATAGGAATTTTTCTCTCTCATTTACACTTTTCTCCTCTTCATCATAATCTTTCTTCTTTTCTTCACTAACCTTCAAGTCCCTTCTTGTCTTTCCCAATCTACTCTTCACACAGCATCTCTGAATTTGACCCTATTCTGAATTTTGTATGATGCTATTAATGTACATCTGGATGGAATCCTTGGTCTATACAGAAGAAACATGCTTGATTTTAATCCTACAGGTAACTTTATTCTCATATCCATCTCACACTTTCTTCCATCTAATAATGTCTGAGAATTTGGAAATTGAACCTCTCCAATCTATGAACAATTTGGGCCTAGAAATAAATACTTGGCTAAGACTACTTCACAGAAGCTAAGTGTTTTTAATATGGCACATATATGCTGTTCTATACTTAGCAGTATTCGTGATTGCTGTTCTCACTTTTGAAGACTCTTCACACTTCTTGACAATTTAGAATCAGATGCTTTTGACCTCAAGAAAGATTCAGATCTTACTTCCCACTTGGATTCAATTTAACACTGTAGTAAGTGCTTCCCTGTACTTATATACCAGATGTTATACTTGGCATTGCACCCTAAGGATATGTCTCCCCAATCTCTAATCCTCATTTCATAAATTCAAGAATCAAAGAGTTTCTTCATTATATCCTTCCTTCTACTTGCAGAATATTATTTTACTATTATTTAGAAGATGAAACCAATTCATATGGAACAAGCCCACAGGGACCATTCAAATGAGTAACAGAAGATCAAGGGAAATACACAAAGAAGAGATTGCTCCTTACAAAATAAAAAATAAGGAATTCTCTGCATTCTTCTGTATTTCATGAATATGTTACATAAATGTTTCTTTTCAAGATTAAGTTCCACCTTGACTTATAGGGCTAAGTACAATAACACACTTTGTTTTGAAGGACAATCTTTGTTACAAATTGTCTTTGTCTATACACACAGACATCCCAATATCCAAAGAAAACCGAGGTTTTCTGAGGGCTGCCGAGACTGTAACACTTCAGTAGGAGTTGGGTTGATAGACACTAGAAGAACAGTTTGCATCTCTGAAATTTAATTAATGTCAACCAGTTGAGTTTATGAAAAAATGTGTGTGTCAGTACAATACAATAGTAAATAGCATGCTGCTGAAGTCAATGTTCTGAAATGGGTTTCAGATGTACACAATTTCATGCTGAGCATTATGTATTTTCCATACACTTTTACTCAAATTGGAACAAATTACACTAAATATCAGAAAAGACATTAATAATAAAAAAATTTCTAAAGACCATATTCTCCTTCAAACTTGGACTTGATAAAAACTAAAAAAAAAAGCCACCAATATCTAATGGCAGGAGATCATCTCCAGTTGATTTTCTTAGCGGTAGTTTCCTGGTTTTGGTGGTTCTCCAAAACACAGATAGTAGTTGAAAGCAGTGTTGCATTACTTTGGCTGGCCTTTTGTAGATATGTGCGCAATTCAAAAGTTGCTGTGGCTCATTTCGTAGGGGCACAAATTAAAACAAAGTTAATGATATTAACAACCAATGCTATCACCACAATAATCTACCGTACTAAACTAGCTGATACGAACGTTTCTTTTTCTTCTCCTTTTCTTTCCTTTAAACCACAGCAGAAAAATTTCACATAAGTATCTAAAAATATGAGCTACTGCCCATATTCATCATAGTGATTCACTTTGATGTTTGGTGGGCTATAGCAAAACATAAAAAATTCATGCCTATGCTGTTACCTGTTTAATTTTCCTTTTTTCTGGTGCACTGGAAACTTATATACTGTACCATTTAACACAGTATCAACAATGAGACTCTCTCTACAGTATTCCTGAATACTATACGAAGACAACCACTAATTATGCAATTAAAACACTAAAATTTTTTCATAACCTTAACATCTTTATAAATTAAATGTCAAACTGTATAGAAGTAACTTCTCATATCACAATTCAACAAAACAATAAAAATTTTCAATGAAACTGAGTGAATGCTTAGTGGCATTTAATTCATGCATAAAGTAGCCTGATAAACTAAAATGATTTTAATGCTTATTAGCACATAATTTATATCTTTACAAATTCCTCATTGTTACCGTAGAATTTTGAACAAAAAAATTAACTGTGAAGTCCATTAATATTGTTTTCAACTAGGACTGATTTTGTAAGCTTTAAGATACATTTCCAGTCTTTTATGAAGCAGTTCGGTGTGATTTATGTTAACAGGAGACATTACTAACACGTTTACTTCCTGAAGTACAAGCAACATGGCAACAGCTCCTGTTATTAGACAAGGAATGGAAATACACAGATGCAATTATAAAAAGTAAAATATTATAGAAGCCTGAGAATGTAGAACATCATTAACTGAATGGGATATGGGCTAGCTAAACTAGAACGGAGCTCACCCAAACAGACAGTGGCTGCTCTGTATAAATTACCGACCCGTGACATTCAACAAGCAATTTTTATACATTCCAAGAAAATTCTTATTCTTTACACGACACTAATAATCAAATGTTTTTTCTAACATTAGAGTAGTTTGTTCCAATCTCCACTGAATTTATGAAAAATCCATGCTGTATATACATTCAGCATGAAATAATGTACATCCAAGCCCCATTTCAAGATATTGACTTTAATGGCCTTGCTATTTATTTTTGCACTTATGAACACATTCTTTCAGTCCCACAACTTGGTAGCATTAATGACAGATATCATATCTGAGGGAGGAATTAAATAAGCTTTCATTTAGAGCAATGAGAGAGGAGAGAGAAATATTTTACCTACAGATTGATCCTACCTTGAGAGAGAGAGAGAGAGAGAGAGAGAGAGAGAGAGAGAGAGAGAGAGAGAGAGAGAGAGAGAGAGAGAGAGAGAGAGAGAGAGAGATTGATTCCCTTGCCAAATTATTATACCTTCATGATTTACTATGGACTGGGAAGTTGGTCAACTTTCTCACAACAGGCAATAAAGTGAAAGTAAAGCAATAATAAGCAACTTTGTACGAACACCTTTATCTTTTCAAAAAAGAGCAAACTATTATTACTATTTGTATTACTAACACACCTACCTCTATTTAGTGATTCATGGCCCCTTGAGGGCGATACAAGTGTACGACAAAATGGTATTCAGTCTTTGAAGCTAACCTTCAGCCTGAACTGCAATGCTTTCTGGCTTTTAATTTTAATCTATTCCCTTTGTTCCTATACTATTAGCTGTCCAACTAGCTTTACCCCAGTTCAATTTTCACCTCTCTTATACAACAACTCCTTCAGTAGACCCATGATAGTCTAGAGATGTAACCAAGTGATATTGTTGAAACCAATCTATAACAGTAATAGAGAGTCATCAAATTTTTAAGAAAATCAAGATGCTGTACTATGAATAACCATTACCAGCACTTCCAAATAATGTTTATGCTGTTACCTTCCCTAGTTGTGTCTCTGAGGATTTACTTGTAAATGTACAGTAATACTCTACTGAGTAAATAAACACAGTTCAATTCCAGTTGTGTAACTCAAATTTCCTTATTAATGTGGCCAATTCCTTGCTTCCTACGTGAATGGTCTGTGTCTTCAGTACTGGTTGCAGCTTCATATATTCTATTTCGTAACTTGGCTTATACAGGATGATGCCAAGGTCAATTAATTAAATTTTCATGTACAGAACTGATTCAAAAACAGTTGAAAAATTCCTACTGAAGACACAGGCAACAAAACACTTTCTAAAAAATATATAGCATTACAAAAAATGATGCCAACATGTGTTATTCTGCCCTATAATTGCTTACAATTTAAGATATAAAAAAGAAATTTTTGCTTCTTTACTTCTGGGAAAACTGTCATAGGGCTTGATATCCCCAACCCCACCTACACAGATAAATAATAATAATGTACAAGCAAAGGTAGGATTCTGAAATACTACTGTAGTAGTAGTATATACCTTAGTTTTACCAGACCACTGAGCTGATTAACAGCTCCAAACTGAACATACTTTTCATTTTTCATAATATGCAAACCCTAAGTCGTTTATGAGGAACTGCCTTTTGCAAGAGCTGATTCAGTCATTAAAGTTAGGTACCAAAGTAGTTAACTGTAGGCAGATGGGTGAGGAGTGGGGGAACCACGAACTCAACGGACAATCAAACCAACTTTTCCTTAGGCATACAAAGATATATGCAGGGATGGTTAGAGGTAGTATTATGATAAAAAAAAATTTCAAGTTTGTATATATAAGGAAAAAACAGCAAATTCTCTTCAATTTGTGATCTGTAGCACTATGGATACCAAACATTATCTGTTATATGGAAACTTACTCCCCAAGTGGGGAAACTTGTCTCATAGTACAAGACTGGTACTGTTCTGAGGGAATCAGAACATGAGGTTATGAATCTCTGCCACATTTCATACAGTCTTTGGCTAAAACAAAAGTCTGAAAGGACTGTTCATCTCTACCCAGAAATCCGGCTTCTTGGTCAAATGTTTAAGCAAGAGGTTGACAGAGGTTGACAGGGCACTGTGCCCGAGTTCAGCTCACCACATCAAACAATAGGAAAGGATTTGGGGGAATTCTGTTTTTCCTGTCTGGAGAACAGAAAATCAAGATCAGTTGGTAGCAGTGTCATCATCCATGGATTAATGATAGTGCTCTATGCGCTCTCCCCTGTTAACAAGGTTCAGATTGTCTACAGGTAGGGAGGGGGCAAAGGAGAGGAAGAGACCCAGCATCCAAAGTGAGTAGGATGCAGACTTGTCCAAAAGGAGCTGGTAAATCTATGCAACAATTTGAACAACCACAACATGGTCAAGGAACACCACCCAGGTCCCATTGGTATCCTATAAGCCAGCTTTCTACCCTTGCTACCTACACCAAAATTTTGCAAGAAGGGGGTTAGATGTGCAACTCTGAACCTTATATGCTAAAATGAATGGATTTCAGGTCTGCTCCCTCACTAAAAAGACCTGGAAAGTCTGCTCTGAGAACAAGGGGTCAGAGAAGGAGGTATCAAGCTCGCATTCCTGTTGGCTTGCATCAGGCAAGGATGTAACAGGAGGCACCTATAACCTAATATGAAGCACATGAAAGTTGCTTCAACCACACATTTCTAATTATATATCATAGTCACCAGGAGGGCAAATAAGATGGAATCTTCCTTGTGCTGATGACGAGGATAGTAGCTCTTGTAGACTAAGCTCACTCCCTGAAAGGATGACATAAGCCTTACAAAAAGAGGCATTGGCTTTGGAAGGATTATATTCATGGGAAAACGCCACCTACATCCGGGCAATCCTCTCATCTTCCTTCCCTCTCCCCAATTTTTTTTCTGCTTTCTGAATTGAGGCTTGAAAGCAGGATGATGGATTGGATAGCAAAATGGAAATCTCTAGGGTTGAAGGTCCTGACTACTGACAAAGGTGTACTGACCCTCAGAAGCCCAAAAATACACCTTACTCTCCAGGGAGTCAAGTCCAGAATTGAAAAGAGAATTAAGGATTGTGGGATTAATCATAAGTAGTAGAAAGGGAAAGCAAGTACCAGCAAACCTTCCAAACCAGCTGTAAACAGGCGAGAGGGCAACAGGGGAGGGAATGCCCCACTGCCAAAGTCTGCCTAGAAAAGTCTTGACCTTCTCTACAGATCAGTCTGCCAACCTTATGACAAGAGGACTTGGTAACTTATTAGACAAGACAGAAACAGATGAAGGCTGAAGCAACAATGCCTCAGGTAAACTCATGAGTTCCCAGGGCTGCTCAGTCTCCAAGACTAGAAGAACCTGAATTCTACTGTGCCTAAATCAGGGATCTCTATGACTCTCCAAAAATTAAGAAAACCATCATGAGAGCACCTATTGAGAAGGGGAGTGATAGGATGATGAGAGTAACGAAAGCTCATACCAAAATACCATAATTAACTAACAAGGAGGCATACAGTATATCAGTACCTAATGGTGACCAACTGAGGAACAACATGCCCTGCCTATGTAGGTCTATATTCAATACCTGTTTCAGAACAAAATGGTAACAAACCCCTAAGAAAAGTCGGGTAAAACCAATGGCCTACATTGCAATTGCTTGTCAGCAACAAGGCATGCACCTACGTGCTGGTAACCGAGCAGCAAGTAAAATGGTCCTGAACAAGAAAGAGACATTCAAATAGGGTATCTTGCTGCTGAGAAAAGAAGCTGATCGTGCATAAAAACTGGACATATTGTCTGATGCTGGATGCTAGAGCATTACATGCATAGGCCAGGTACAGCACAAGCTGTATTATGCTTCAACTATTATGGGCACGGCCCACATAAAGAAAAACGCATTGGCCATATCAGGTACAAGTGGCAGATAAGTATCAAGTCATAGCAGAGAATGAACAAAGGAGTCCTTAGCATTCTTAGTACTAACACACCAGGATCATATTACACCTAAACAAAGTCCAGTGATACCAAGCAAGGTTTACAACCATCTGGGGTTAAGTGGAGGCTGCACCAGACACATTACCCAAATTGGAGATGCAGTAGCACCAGACAAGGGCATTACTTGGCTCATAAAAGGCACTCATCAGACCAGACAAGTTGTTGTTGTTGTTGTTGTTGTGGTTCCCCAGACTCTGTTATGCCAGGAAGCCTGCACCGCACAAGAAGGACACCACGCTTACTGGATCTGACCATAACTGTGTGGTAGTGTGGATGTTGTGTTGTTGTCTAAGGGCTGCCAAGTTAGGGCAATCTACTAAGAGATGTGTAATTGTGTGGGGACTAACTTGGCAGAGTGGACATATGTCTGTTTGGGTGTTGTCTATCTCTGCGGTGTTTGTAGGTGTTTAGTGATTGGTGATGACCACAGCGAGAAGTCGAGTCAGGTGTACTCTCTCAATCTTGAGAGCTGTGTTTCTGTACTGCTTATGTTGGGTGGGGGTGCCTAGTATTTTGTTGTTGGGAAGGTTATTAAGTGCTTGTCTGGTGAGGTGAGTATGGATGTGCTTTTTGTTTTGTGTGCTGTTTGTGGGTGGTGGTATAGAATTCAAGATATCTGTATAGACCAGACAAGTAAAACCTGGTACTGGAACTGGCAAGGGCTCAGAGACAAGTAAAACTCGGTACTAGAATAGGCAGCACCCGGCACAGGCAGATCCTACAATATGTTGTTTCAAAAGATGACACAGTTGGACCAGACAATGGCACTCCCATTCACTAAACTGAGCTAAATGTGAGCATACTGCACTATGCACAGCCTCCACTAGGTACAAGAGGTGTAGGGAGTCAAAGATGAGAAGGATGAAAAAAAGTTTCAATTATGAACTCCTGACCACTACAGAAAAAGCTGAGCACCTATTTGTTTGGGCCCCAATGGACAAATACTAGGGATGGTAACAGTCCAATCTGTGCACAGTCATGGCAGTGCACAAGATTGGGAACTGTTCAAACACGGACAGCACGTCAGCATACATGATGCACTGACCTAGACCTGTTCAAAATAAGTAACACCACCACACACAAAAGTTATGAGGATATCCCTGAGAGGTAGCGCCAGTGTCTGATATAACTGTGTCTGTATGTATATTTATGAAATGCCAACTCATGGAGGCACTTAATATGATTTACTGAGCCAAATGCATAAAATTTCCCAGAACTGAAAGTATTCATATAGAATGTAGCTTTATTTTCATTAGCCAACTTTAAGTATTTTTTTAATAAGGTGACTGACAATAAATTCCCAATACTTTGTAGTAACTGCATAATTTGTACTCATGTTAAACAAAAACAAAGATGTTTATGGTTTTTTATACTGTATGAATTTTGTGTATTTTACATATCTTGTAAGCATTAGCAGGTAGATCTACTTCACTTGGCACTGTTCTTAGTTGCACAAAAACATAGGAGTTACTCATTCACTGAATTCCTACTGTTTTCTACAAAATTATGCTTATTCATAAAAAACCAGTAAACACTGGGGAATTGGTATATTTGTAAAGATATGCTAGGAGATAAATTTGCTGCTTTTTCCCCCTTTGGATTAAATGGCCATTCCAATAGCCCACAGGCAAAGATTGTGGAAAAATAAGACTGATCCCAAACCACAAACCAATACAATTTAATATATTTTTAATGAATGCTAAATTCCATGGGAATTGCAGATGACAGGCTAATTTTTGTTCTAAAATATACCAAGGTAATGAGGCACGTGCTGAAGATCATACACGCACGCATGACAGATACACAGGACACTAGTCATAATCAAGACAGAAAGCATCATGGGAAGGTAGCAAAGGATGAACATTTAGACATGAATTTCCAGTTTAAAATGTAGACATTTAGGCAAAACATTGATGACTGTGCACAGCACTATAACAAGGGCTGCAGATGTCTCACATTAACAAATAAATGTAAAGATGCAAGTGATACTAAAGAGAGTGAGCATTAAGCAATGCAACCCTACGCAACAGCAGCAATGACTGTTAATAATGATGTAGGCCAGTCACACCACTAATAAGCAAGAAATCTAAGCTTGTCATAATTACAAACTGCTAAACCACACCCATTTCAAACAATCTAAGTCAGACTCTTACAGGGATATTATTATTTACCATAATTTTTCCATTTTAACAGACAGCATTCAGTATAGTGTACCATGCCCACTGATTTGCAGATTTCAGCAATAAGCACGAAAAAGACAAATACCGAACTGGAAAATTACAAGGGTTAGAATGTGAAAAAAGATCTCAATGAGCTAGAAAAGCCTGAATCTCTCAACACCAAGAGAACACTAACCCCAAAAAAAAATTTTTGGGAAATATATACTGATCCTCAGACCAAATTTTTCACAAAAAGATGCAAAATTTCCTTTACTACATTTCACAAGAGTTGAATCCAGTTAAAGTTATTCCAAAACAAAATTTGCAATTACTCAAACTCAAACTCGTGGCATCATTTTCTGTAAATAAATTTCTAAGATCAACACTCACCATCTGCTGAGATTGAGGATGATCAGAGGTAGGTGGGCTCCCTTCACCACCATAGTTATCGACAGCTGGTAGCCCAGCTGACATATCGCCCCCACTTAGCCACTGTTGGAGTAATAGTAGTATAGTATAAGTATAGGGTTTAAAAACAATAGTAAAATAATAAACTCCACCTGGTAACATAGTACATATTTCCCACATGATACTAAACCTCATAAAATAAAATCCTAGATTGCCCTTTATGGCTCTACACTATTTCAATTTAGTAAATTCATGCCATATGTTCACCTCAAAAGTTCAAACCATACACAGGTACAGTAGTCTAGTTTCAAGGGCTCAGAGAGTGATACAAACACAATTACCATATATACTAGCGTATCAAGCAACTTACCAAGGCAATTTAATCAGTGGCTAACTTACATGCACTGTAATTTGCATTATCAATGTAACCCCCCAAAACTGAGACAGGCATAGTAAGCCTAGTCTAGTGTAATCTACAAAAAATGAAACTCACAGTGTCAGCATAACCTAGTACTGTATAATGACACCAATACATGAGATATGTTATGAAATCATGTTTTAAGGATAAAATTTTAAGGACGCATGACACACAAGTATATACAGTATCACACCATCCCAGAATACTACTACTATACCAAGTTCAGCATTTTAAGTATACAAAACACACTTTTACATTTATAACTAATGCTTAAAGGAAAACAAATGCTGAGCCTCTGATATTACGTAACCCTTCAGCTAACTATAGCCATGGCCAATAAGTTTGTTGAGAAATCAAATGGAATCATGTTCAGCAAGTTGCACGGCCATGATACTGAAACTTTCACCCATTGACCAAAGCTATAATTTCCTAACTTTTATAAGTATTATAAAACAATGCTGTAACATTCAAACCTACAATTCTACGGGAAAATAGCTTCTCCAACCAATTAATTCATGAGTTGACAAAACTGAAATACTGACATAAGTGTAGTATAGCAGCAGTACATGTCTCCATACGCATCCCAGAGAAATGGAGCCGTCATTTCACAACTAATTTTGCATTTGGGATCCTGAACCACCCCCACCCTGAAGCGGTTAGAAGGATGGCCATTTTTTTATATAAAAAGTCTTATTTTTAAAAACTCACTTTTGCTTCTATAACAACCCACTACATTACATTAGCCTGAGTAGCTACTTAGGTGGGATGGACATGGCCAGAAATCACTAAGCAATTAACAAGTTCCCACAGGTGATGGACCAATGAGTACTGTTGGTAAAAAGGTCAATAGGTGCAACAGTAATCTCAAGGCTCACAAAAGTAGGCATAGTAACAGCTACCCTAGATGTCTATGCCTGGAAGGCATGGAATGCTTTATGAGGATGAGAAGTCTGCTCCCTTCCCCCTCTCTCTGGCCAAGGCAAAAGTTGACCAGCTGCCACCATAGGGCCAACAGAATGTGAGTTCATATATTTGTGTCATGTCTCTAAAATAAAGCTTCACATATGTGGAAGGGGGTTTCCATGTAGCTATGTTCGGTATACGATTCATATCAGTTTGGACTCAATGCAACCAAAGGTGCTATGGTTCTGATCTATTCTTGTTCCTACTTTTACATCCCAAAGAGTAAGGAGAAACAAAGAAATATCTGTTTCAAAGTACAATGTCGTGCCTTTCAGCCAAGTCAGCTCACAGGTTTGCAGACTGGTAAAAGACAGAGGTCAACACCCTCTCCCAGCCCCCAATAACCTTCAGAACTTTACCTTCTCTCCTGAAGACCCTAGAACAGGCAAAATCCACAATCATGTTGAGCCACAAGTCCATCAATGATGTAGCCTGGAATGAAGTCATGATGACCATTTCCATGGCTCTCACTTCAGAAGAGGAGAGATCCCCTATCCATGAAGCCACTCCTAAGGTTATTCGTCAGCCTAATGGGTCCACCTACAGGAGGCAGGTCGTGGCATCTTCTGGGAAGTAGAATAACTGCAGCCGTGTCAAAGTAAGGGGATGAAGCATGGCAGAGCAACTGGAAGAGTGATTTTTCTTCAATTCACAGATCAGAGAAACTACCTTCTGAAATGAATGTGCAAACTCTATGGTGACAACAAAGGTGTGCTAGGACACCATGTGCCGAAAAGTAGCCCAGGTCACCTCCACAAGACCACTTTGCTCAATAGATCTCAATGACAGAGCAAAAACACCTCTCTCAATTGACCTCCAAGGGTTCTATGGGCAAGGAACCATCAGATCTGGCAGAATCCAGGACAGCACAAGATAAATCTTCTATCAGAGTATATGAAACAAAGTAACCAGGTCTTGGCCCTTGTCATATCATGAAGCATGTCCATAATGAGAATCATGAAACATGTCCATTACGATGACTGTGAAGCATGTCCATAACGAAGATCATGAAGCATGTCCACAATGAATTATGAGAAGCATGTCCATACTGAAGAATGAGAAGCATGTCCATAGTGAAGATCTTGAAGCATGTCCAAAACAAAGACCATGAAGCACATCCATAAAAAGTCTCCGGCACCAAATCATGGTCCGAAGGCACCAAAGATTATCAAACTTGACCATCCTAACCAATCCTGTGGCCCAAAATGGAAGCTGAATTTGTCCAGCTGGTCCTGCTACCTCACAAATGTTAGCAGGCATGCACAATGCCTATCCCATATGGAGCAGTGCTGAGCAGCACACAGACAAAGTTGACCTTAGGACATGCACAATCCAAGAAGGTCCTCGATTGCGAATGGTTTAGGCTGATGCTAAGCATGAGTTTGGCCATGCCAATGATGGTTATCTTCTTGAGACATGATCACAGGAAGAGTTGAGGTCAGTCTTCCTCTACCAAGAAAAGATGTGCAGGTGACTGAGAGCAAATGGGGTTGAGCACTAGGGATTGAGCATTAGCTAGCAGACACCTGAACTGCTCACAATCACTACCCAGAAAACAGGTGCTGGGATTGCCATTATTCCCAACAAACGGGAAGAACTCAGGTACCATCATTCTACATGCAATCACAACCCACAAAAACCCTACTACAGTTGTTAACCATTCAAGCAAGTGAATATTCAATGGCAGTACTCCAGTATGTCTGCACAGCAACTCAGCCAAAGACAAGTGAACTACTTACAAAGTGAGTTGATAAGCCTCCTACACTCTCACTTAACTGCCATTATTAACTATCTTGTTACTACATTAAAACAACTGGAACATCTTCCAATAAAGGTATTTAGTATGAAAAACAAAAAGTTTCATATTCTCAAATGAACACAGTATGAGGTAAGGACATAAGACCTGCATATGGTGAGTGCTTAAGGCCTTTAACACTCTATGCAGTAGAAAGATGACCATTAACAAGAAAAATGGAAATGAGCAATATCAAAAGGCCAGAAAAAGTTAATGCCTCAAAAACTGATATGGACATATGAAGAGAAGGGAATGAAGAACAACTGGCCTGCAAAGCAGTACGTAGATATAGAAGTAGCATGAAATCAGACAATCATGAAGAAAGACAATTGGTGTAGCCCAAGCCCTGGCATAAGTTCAAGCAGCAAGAGCACAGGACAGAGAAAGGGAAGAAAAAAATTAGATGCTTAACCCCAAAAAAGGAAAAGCGGAGGTAGAGAAAAAAAAAATATGATGATAATGCAATCATGGAAACTGAAGAAAGCCCTGGAGTACCTGAGGTGAAAGGAATGGGCATGCTCAGGAACTGCGCTGGGCGAAGTAGCCACGTGCAAACCTGTTCTACCATAAGCAGAAAGTTAGTGCTGGGAGTACTCCCAATGCACAATGTATATGCATCTGTGCCACCAGATGCAGAGTGTAGTTTTATAAACCATCCCCTCCAAGCTTGTAACCCCAACTACTGAAAAGTCTAGGGAGACTAAACAGGAGAAGCAGTGATGGAATAAGGTCAATGCTCCTTCCCATATCTCTTTTAATGAAAAGGAGACCAGCCAATACACTCCTCACATGCAAAAAGATCAATATCAGTCAAGGTTCACAGTACAGGGCAACATAGGCATCCACACACTCCTTTGTCTCCTTTCATGAACAACATCCATGCTGTAGTAACATCTGCATCAAATGTTACTTCACTTACTGATCTAACTGTCACCAACATAGAAATACTCAAGTGAAAAGCTTCGATAGCAAAATTGAAACAGCAGTGAGATATCTACACAATGAAATAGTGCTGGGTCTCCGGCAGGTGAATGGGTGGTCCCCTGACACTCAACTACCTACTACCTTGTTACCAGGCTTCAATAAGCATTTCTAGTTGGTGCCTGAGATACTCCTAAATAACAGACAACGGCTTGTATTTTAACAGGAACTAATATGGCTTGGATTTACTGTCAGGAAGTAGTATCTGTAAGAGTTCCAAAGTTCTAAAATTCACGTAAAGAACAGTATTTCCCAAACTGTACCTTAATTAACAACGCTACTATGCCAAAGTTCTTTATCTCTAGTTACCTCTGTTTATAGATAAAATTACAAGGATTGTACATGTAAAAGTATATTCAATCAAAGTCCTTAAATTCGACCCTTTGTAATAGCATTATACAAACCTCATGAATCCCTGAGGGCCCTGCTAGGGCTTCTGCTACTGGCTCTGAAAGTGGTGGAGGCATCTGACTATGACTAGTTTGTGAGTAATCTTCTTGCCCATCAGAAGGCAAGTCAACACTTTCATCACCACCAGGGCCTACAGTCCCATACGACGGCAATTCTGTTTTTATCGGATCTGCACCTGGTTCTCCCGGGTCATCCAAAACCTCCTCTTTGACCCACACTAATTCATCATTGCCATCCTTAAAACCAAGAAAATAGCATTAATCTTCCAAAAGAATTGTATAACATATAAAATATTAAAATATATAAAGCCTACGGGATAAACATGTGTTATGCATTGTTAAAATAAACATTTTTTTTATAGGTATACAAACCAGAGCCTTTTAAGTAAGAATATTCCTCAGAACGAGCTGGAATCAGTCACTGAAACTTGATAACAAGGTAATTAACTAATGGTTATGGGGGAAGAGGTACCTATCATTTTTTCCCTCAACCACCAGTTAACTAACCTGTCACCTAGTTTCAATGACTGACTCCTGTTCAAGCTGGAATATTCCTAAACAAAATGCAATGGTCTGTATTTCTGTGGGATCAAATCAATCTTCACACGCACAATTAATATAACTTTATACATGTGACCTTCATAACTTTATTCATATGACCTACATTAAGAAGTAAAGATATATAGCAGTAATGAATATCATCAGCACAGTTTTCTCACCTTGCCTGACTTTCTGGGTGGTTCCTGAGGCAACTGCTGCTGTTCACTTGGTCCACTATCACTGGGAATAATAGGTCTGGTTCCTTCTACACTCGGTACACTATGATTAGAATCACTCATAGGCGCTAACCCTAACTGTTCTTGTTGTCTTTCTAAGTCATCTTTTATTTCCTGAATATCATCATCATCATCTTGATTATATTGAGTCCTAGATGAACTAGAAGTGGAGGGATGAGAATGAGGGGAGCTTCTGCGCTCTTCTCGTCTCCGTCTCTTACGGCTAGGACTAGTTCTACCATCACTGGTGTCTAACAAATGAGAGGATTTATGATGCCCACTACCTGTCCTTTCACTCTGATTACTTGTACTAATTTTTTTTTCACTAGGAAGTTCATCTGGCACAGCCAGTCCTTTTATTTGTAATAACTCGGCTATCTTAATTAGTCTAGAAAGGTCTTTTTGTGCCACTGACACCACACCTGCATACATATAACTGAGAAGAGCCTCTAGTTCATATTTTCTAACATCTTGTAACAACACTATGGGGTGTTTCCCGGCACTCGCTAACTCAAACATTTCTTCGAAGTAAGTACTGCACGTTGATAACACAATTCTATGAACGTGGTAAAACTTTCCTTCACAAGCTACTGTAGCGTCTGTGTACCTATCCTGTAAATATGAGGAAAACATCGATCTTAACATAATGAATAAAGTAAAGAATTTAATGATAAATTGTCAATATCATATAACAAAAGTATTCCATAAAGAAAATCCTATGGTTAACCCCAAAGAATTTTTTATACAGTATGGATGAGCATAAACCAACATTAGATGGTGTAATTAAATATTTTACTGTACTACCCTTTGAAATAGTGCATATAAAAGCCAAACAACTTTACGATACCATAGACATTTTTGACAAACCTTTTGGCGTATTTGGGACAACATGTGACTAAATGTCGTGGAATGGTTATTCCACGACAAGGCAAGCATGCCATCCGCCATACTCTCCGTTGTCTTGTTCACCTGCAAAGAAACAGTGACACTTAGTATACTGTATTGTAAATAAACACCTTCCTACGTTAAAGATACTTACTACAGCTGGTAATGCATTGTGAATAGTACTTTACTCCTGAAGGAATAAATTCTTCAACTACTTACAACCAACCCAGCATTCCATGTTGAAAGCCAGTTTTATTACATACTTTCTTAAAACACCCATATCATGCAAGATCTCTTATCTCCATTAGGGAGGTCCTCTAAGTTGCACCATATTGTTCTGTTAGGAAAAAAGGCTTCGGTAAAGTTTTAGTTTACACCCGGACTGCCTCTAAGGCTACACATGATATTTTTCTTGCTTGTTTTGATGGTTTTTGCATGTTTCATACCATTATTGTTTTCGAAAATGCTTAGTTTTTTACTTTTTTTTTTAAAGATGAAGGTCATTGTTCGGAAGCCTCCAGCCAGCATAAAAAAACATTGTTTCCTGTTAGTTCTCTTGTTTTGTTGTTTAGTGATGTTGTTATCTTCGGCAAAGCTACCGTATTCCGATTGTCACTACCTCAACATTACCCAACAATGTGGGTGACGCTACTTTTTTAAGTCATTTTTTTAACATTTCTGCTTTCAGTTAGGGCGGGCGGAACGGTGCTTTGCTCCTTATCCACATTTTGAAAGATTCTTGGCAAGCTCGTATGATCTGGCAGGCAGTAATGTTGCGCTGCGCACGCTAGCCACAGGGGTTACAGAAAATGAGCGATGTGAGGAAGGTAGTAACAGAAAATGAGCAATGTGAAGAAGGTAGTAACAGAAAATGAGCGATGTGAGGAAGGTAGTACCCGAAAATGAGCGATGTGAGGAAGGTAGTAACAGACAATGAGCGATACGCAGATGATAATAAAGCAAAAAAAAAACAAGAAAACAGGAAAAATATTTTTTTATGCTGGCTGGAGGCTTCCGAAAAATTACCGACTTTAATCAAATTCGAAAACTAAGCAGTTCCAAAAATAATAATGGTATGAAACATGCAAAAACCATCAAAATCAAGAAAAATGCAGCCTGAGAGTTACTCATTACGAAATTGCAATACTTTCTCTTCTTGCTTTTACTGTAGCACACGTAACAGTCACATACCCACTGCTTCCTGTTTTCTCTGTATCTACAAGGTTTTTCACACTTTTTACATAAAACCTGTATGGGCAGCACCCAATGTCTAATTAAAAAGTCCACTGCTGTCTCCTCCTCTTCTAAAAACTCTTTAAAAGCACAAAAGTAAAATATATTGCACGAAATGCACAATTGGAGTCCTTCCATTCTTGCGGGGAACAACTAAGTGATTTGAAATATATCTGGAGTCTACCTAAAGACATTTGAATAGTGAACTCCCACTGGCTAGAAAGAGATGGGGAGGCTTAAAAAATCTCGCCAACTGGAAAAAATCGAATTTATTGAATGATTCAAATGCATAGGCGGAACTTCACCCAAACAGTCTTCAACGAACGCGCACACACGAACGAACAGGAGTGGTTTCGGGCGGGGGCAAGATGAACTTGAGACAAAATTTTCATTGTTTACTGAAGAATGAAAAATCGGGTTTTTTAAATAAATTAATTCATAAGTAAATTTTGGTTTGCAACTAGTGGTATAGGGGTTCAAAATGTTAGTTTTGAGCTCTACACAGCTGTGTAGGTTATATAGCTCTATCGTATATTTGTAACTTTTCAACATTTATCAATCATACCTCCGAAACTAATAATTAGCGACTGGAAAGCTGGGGGTGTTTTGAACTCCTCTCACTGCATACTACCTATCTATGTGGGTTTCATAGTTGGGTTGCAGACTGGGTGTAAAGTATAATACTGTAATACCAAGGCTTCCACTAGGGATGCCCTGGCCAAATTATTATGCATCCCACTACAGTAATCCTCATTCCATGTGCATGGAGCACTGAACAGAATGAGTGAGAGGTGGGAGGATGTCTGCATTGTAATTTAGGTGAAGGACAAAGATACAGTACCTGAAACTATTGAGTGTACAGAAAAAAATGCATAGGCATAACTTTTGGTAGGAGCTAATCTTCCACCTGACCCACTTGTTGGTATAGATATAATGCATCTACAACTTAGTATTCACCTTGAATGCTGAAAAATTCATCAGTGTTTGCCAATGTTGGATAATTCTAAAAAAACACACAATTAGACCTAACAAAAATAAAACTAAATTATTATGAGTTACATCACTGGGTTAAAAATGTGAGATGTTGATTGGTATATGGATGCTGCTTGAACTTCAAGAATTTTAATCCTCAATTCAAGCAGAATGAACCTGAGGCATCATTATATGTCCTAACAATTACATGTCCTAATCAAGCACCAGCTTGGGTGACAGTAATCAAGTGGATAAGTAATGAGAATAGTATGTAATTGTTTAGTATATGTAGTTCCAATTTTTCACTGCCTACATAAAGTTAGGGGTGTCCTGGGGCACAGCTCCTGGCCATGTACAGACCCACCATCCTAGGTTAGAACAGGTTAATAATGGTCAAACTGGAGACTGCTATTGCACCCCTCTGGTCCTGCAACTACCAGTTTACTTGTAAAATGGGCACCGTGTTTAGTACCAGACCGTTGGGGATGAAAGTAAAAACATAAACAGTTGATGAAAAATATTATAAACATAAATGACATAAGCACAAATAAAAACATTAGCAAAAGCATTAAATATTCTAGTCGGCAACTGTTAGGAACCAGGCAGCGGTCTACCAGGTCAGGATACAAGGGTTACACCCACAGCCGGGTCAAGACCCAAAGTTATTGCTACGATACTCCATGCGTAATCAAGTGGGATATGGCTGTCTTCAATCTTCTTTCCACCCAACCCAAAGGAAAACCTAGTTTTCCCACTGTGGTTCTCTATTATGAGGTTGTTTTCCTTTATGTGAGCATTTGTGACAGAACTGAGCGATGTCTCTCGTTGACGCTTTGAAGTTCTGGCATCAATGACAGCCCAAATACCGGTATGGTAATGATAAAGACAGCCTACGCCTACCGTATCCTATGGACAATCAATTACACAAGGCATTGGGTTTCAATGCAACAGATATTATATTAATATATCAAAACGTAACCCAGTGCGTAACCCTCGAAAGTTAATCGTAAAAGACAAGAAACAGCTTCGAGTATGCTAAACTAAGCGGCTTTGTTGTCGCCTGCCACTTTAGGCGTCACTGACAATGGCAAGTGAAGATACGTCGAAATATACTTACACCGTGGATACCAGTAGATTTCAGTCAGTTAAACGTTGTACGTTGCATCTGGAAGCAACGTTGAGCACTCATTATATGCAATTCACCAATAATCCGACGTCTGTAACGTAAAATACATGATCAACACAAAAGTGACTCCAAACATCACATCACAGCCAATAACTAAGGCAGCCACATGACAGATGTTGCGAAGCATCTTTTGTCTAGTGCGGCCCTTGCGATATTCATTGTTTATCCTTACATATTGTTTTCTGAATGCATATGGTTGATTATTTACATTTTATGTTTCATATATAGAACAACCCTTTGTAATAATAAATTAAGGGTATTGCCAAGCGATTTGTAGACCCAAGGCACGTAGAATGTTTGGGTCATACTATAATTCCTGCATGATAACACGGAAAGTGTATGTAGATAAAATGTTTCCCTTTAATCTTGACTATACTACAGCTTTTCATTCTTTTTGTGCTACAGTTGACTGACAAAGACCTTACTTATCTAACAAACCATGGAAAACATTAGAGCACAACCACCGCTATTTTTAGACTAAGTAATAATCGAGGTATGACTTTTAAAAATGTCGGCTGCATCAAAAGTCAAAATGTAGCTTGGGATCCACGAGCGTAATACATCATTTTTTTTTCCTTTTGCTTCTTGGATTACAGCTCCCCTGACATATAAATTTGCTGATCCCGCAGGACTCCGTCGTCTCGTCTTGAACCAAATAAGAAGTCTACTGTCTGTAACTTTAAGGATTCTGGATTTTGAGATCCCTCGCTAATCGCTCTATATTTAATTGGCGTTTGCTAAGAGTTCAGTTCCCAACGACAATCACCACCCAAGCATTGACGAGTTTTAACCTTGTGTATTAAAGACTATCGATTGATAAATTAAGCACTTCTATCGCCGTCCTTTTCCTTCATCTATCTATGAGAGAGTTGACACATTATACCAAAACTTGATTCGTGAACATAAGAAGTAATGATGAAACAACCATTAATTTTTCGGGAATTGCTGAATGAGTAGTTCATCAATGATTTGATGAATATCTTGAAACATTTTCCCATTCATCTTCAAGGAAAGCCATACTACTGGGACTAAGGTCGTAAGTGAACAGTCTCTTGACATGCATTGATAATGAGAGATGTGATAAAATAGTACTGCACTACTGAACACCAATGCAGTATTTCATACGGTAGTGCAAGAGGTCATGTGCAAGATCAGTGTACTTAAATCATAGATATTGAAAATATAAAAAAAGGACTTCGGTGTAGAACCTGTATTATTTTGATAAGTACACTATCGAATTGTTTTCCAGTAAGCGTGAAGTGCTGGATTTAATATAAATCCTGACCGGTTTCGGCTTCACTATTTCCAAGGCATCTTCAAGTGAAACATACTGTGCTGTAGTAGCAGAAATTTACAATTTAACTGCTAAGGGGGCAGTGCAAACGAACAAATAGTCGGTGGAAAAAACATTTTCACTTCAGAAGTGGAAGTAAAAGGGAGTAGCAATAAACCCATTAGCGTCTGAGGTCAAGTTGGCTTAATGAAAACCTTCGCTCTAGTCTCATGTTAACTACCGTCCTTAAAATCTAGACATTTACATATTTCTTTTCAAAGAAATGGTTTAAGTTTATGATATTCATATTCTTACAGACGCTTTCTTATATGGAATCAAATTCGATAATGTTTCTCACTAAGATATTATTTGAAAAAACTATTTTTTTTTATCAAAGATTGATGCCAGTTTTAGTAACCATAAATCAATCACTAAATTATATATTTTTTTATGCCCAGTTGGTGGTATGAGTGTTTTCACGAATGGACAAAAAATTGCAAAGTTTATTATTTATGTCTTATACATTTTGTATACTGTTTTATTCTCTTTCCCAATGATTTTCCAATTTGAGCAACTTGAAAGTTGTCGCAGAACTCACATGAGATTTGATGCATACATCCTAAAGAGCTCTTTACGAGTTCATTTACTTACATTATTGTCCTTAAATGCTACAATAACTCCATAGTTCCCAAGAAGATGGGAAATATCTTTGAAATTATTAATGTCAGTAAGAGCAGGGTTTTGTGTTGTAAGTTTTTGTTCTAATAAACAGCAACTTCTGCCGCTCTTAATGAATTAGTCTAATGCAGAATCAGGATTCCTGGGACATCTGTCGCTGGAGGCAATGATGATTTCATAATATATATATATATATATATATATATATATATATATATATATATATATATATATATATATATATATATATATATAGAGAGAGAGAGAGAGAGAGAGAGAGAGAGAGAGAGAGAGAGAGAGAGAGAGATTTTCCCTTTCTCTAATAACCTTGTCCCGGGGTATAGCTTACCGCAGATGTGTCCCTGAGAGATTCCAAATAGACGTAATTTAGTTGAACCTCAAGGTCTAGGAAAGAGGTTACTTATCGGCTTTATAATTCGGGTATGAATGGTTTCGTGTTGCTGAATATATAAGCAATCCACTTAAGTGAGTTTTTACTTTTTTGCTAAAGTTTTTTATGTTTGATAATGTTAGTTATCTGTGTATAGCTTCAAATATTTTAGAAATACCAACATTTCCTTTAGAAATTTCATATTGACAGGTTTCAACTGAGACTAAAAACTAACATTTATTTTAGTTATTGGTAAATGACTGTTATCAGAGAATGTTATTTGTTATACTAACTGCTTGAAAAGAAATCTGGCCATAAGTGAACTTGTTTCAAAGCACCCAGTTTTCTGTGTGTATGTATGTATATGTGTGTGTGCACGCATACGTATGTTCTTGCGTACATGAAAGGGAATGTTGAGCCAACTTTCTGCCATGGAAGTAAAGTGTGGATCTTGAATGCAGACGGAAGAGAAATTTTTTTTAAAGCTGTTAGGACGAATAACTGCCAGTGTAGAGCGTCTGGCATAAGAACAAGTAAAAACTGCAATGAAGTTTCTCCAGCGCAGTCGAGTTTTCTGTACAGCCTTACATCGTACAATCAAGGCCACCGAAAATTGATCTATCTTTCGGTGGTCTCGGTATACTGCTGTATGAGCCGCGGCCCATGAAACTTTAACCATGGCCAGGTGGTGGCCTATCTTATATCGTTGCCAGAGGCATGATTATGGCTAACTTTAACCTTAAATAAATAAAAACTACTGAGGCTAGAGGGCTGCAATTTGATATGTTTGATGACTGGAGGGCGGATGACCACCATACCAATTTGCAGCCCTCTAGCCTCACTAGTTTTTAAGATCTGATGGCAGAAAGAAAAAGTACAGACAGGGTAAAGTGTGGATGGACAGACAAAGCCGGCACAATAGTTTTCTTTTACAGAAAACAAAAGATAGAAAGGACAAGACAATATGGCGTTGCATAGATTTGGCTAAACCGTTAGTTTAGGTCAAAGGATGGTTTGACCTTGTGGAAAGAATGGAGGATGATAGCTGAGTGAAAAGAGTAGATAGAGATGTCCTGTTAAGGCAGTAAAAAGCCAAAAATTGCAAGCGAGGTAGAGATGACTGGCACTGTACATGTAGAAATGTATAAGCCTTCTGTGTGGGCATATGAACAAGTTGTTATTGTGGAAGTTTACTGCACAGGAGCTTCCCCCATGTATGAATGTATCAGTGACCATTGAACTGTTTTTTCTGTGATGATTATTTCAACGGCCACAGATATTCTGCTACTGTTACTACTAATAATAATGCTACTAGTTTCAGTAGACTTAGAGAAAGGAAGCAGACATATGAAGAACAATGCAATGGACCCCTTTCATGGAAAAAAAACTTTTAGGCCTAATCCCGTAAACCCGACTGTGATAGACCCATACACTGTATATAGCATTAACATAATCCCAAGGTGAGAGTCTTTCGAAATCTACCTGTCTGTCTCTCTCTCTCTCTCTCTCTCTCTCTCTCTCTCTCTCTCTCTCTCTCTCTCTCTCTCTCTCTTTATATATATATATATATATATATATATATATATATATATATATATATATATATATATATATATATATATATATATATATATATATATAATTGTAATCACAGGACACGTGATTTACAGTAAACGTCTATCATTACCACTTGGAAAATTGAAGTGCAGGCTGATTCTTGACCGGTTTCTGCTTTATTTCTAAGCCACTGACAATGGGCCGGTACACAATGCTAGAAATTTACAATATTTATGATAGGAGATCAGTAGACCGCTGGAAACCAAAAGCCGCACCTGACAGGTGCCGGGGGGTGAAGCCATATACGCTCGTTTGTGTTCTTTATTCCTTTCTGTTCCTATACACTGTATATGTACACGTATGTGTGTATATATGTGCATATATATGTATATATATGTATATATGTGTGTGTGTACCTTAATCCTAAGAAAATAATGCAAAGTCATTGATAAAAAAAAAAAAACTCTTTCAAGGACAAAATTAAGCTACTCCTACTTTGCACCCCGCGCGTGACTGAATGTAGAAGGCATGTTATCTCCCACATTTTACACCAGGTGGTCAGTTTTATCTCAGAAACAAGTTGCTCGTTTGATAATGTACCAGGGCCTTTGTCTGAGACTTCAGTCCCCAAGTTCAGCGAATACTGCTCAGTGACTGACAGTCACCTTGGTTTATCCTAGTTTTAATCATGGAGAACCTAAGACTTATTCTCTCTCTCTCTCTCTCTCTCTCTCTCTCTCTCTCTCTCTCTCTCTCTCTCTCTCTCTGTAATTCAGAAAGAAAGTGAAAGAATGATATTGAGCCTAAGGTTTTTCAGTACAAAGAATAAGCCTAGATGACAGGCTTACTTATAATAATAATAATAATAATAATAATAATAATAATAATAATAATAATAATAATAATAATAATTTGTTATTGCAGATTTGTTTCAGCCCTCGAGAAATTGGTGCCAAGGTTCGTACTTGTAATATGAAGGAACCTACTTTTGTACCAAAGGCTCATCACCTCCCATGACTAGAGGTTTTGTAGGCTTTGTTGGTGCCCAGCAAATGGTAACGTTTTTCTGATATTGTATATCCAAGATGCATACAAATTTGCGTACAATAGTATTCAGATCTCTTCTACAACTGAGGAGAACATTTTAACAAGGTTATGAAGACTGTCCGAACATTGGAATCAGCGATAACTATAAAAGAGACAGACTTCTCTGAAGTATCTGATTCCTGGAATCCCTCATTAAGACGCCGAATGAGTCAGCTAAATGTGTCAACAACCCAAGCGTCTTGTCAATTCAATGCGTTCCCCATAATTTTATGAGAAATGGCGACTTGCCCGAAAAAATCAACCGAAGGAGGGTCTCAGCACTTTTATTATTCATTTGCTTTCCATTTTATGAAAATCCATGGCCGATTTTAATGTATCTGCAATGACATTGGCTAAATCCTATCTCTGTCCACGCGCACATTCACGAAACTCCAAACCAGAAACGTTCTAGAGCCTTCGGCGAGACCGCAACCCAATATTAACACTTGTGACGTCACGGGACGTCAGCCTGAATAGACAGAGGCTTGGCGTTAGTTTGAAGCATCACGTACACCCGTTTACAGCTGATGTCTGCCGAAGTGTTCATCTGCGTTTTACGGTTTGCAAAATGTAAGTGGAGCTAGGAAAAGTCTGAGTCTTTGTATGCAAGATGAACCGTTTTTCAGCGTTAGTACATGTCTGCGAGTGGACATGTCTCTGCTCAAAGGATATTTCATGCACACATACACACATACACATACAGTATATATGTATATATATATATATATATATATATATATATATATATATATATATATATATATATATATATATACATACATACATACATACATACATACATACATACATACATACATACATACATACGAGTATACATAATAGCCTACTTGCAGCCTAAGACGTTTATGCCATTGCCTTGAAAACTGGATTGGACTACCGATTGAACACTCAGATATTTTTATTTATCATTCTTACACAGTCATTCAGAGTTGTGGCATCATATTTCTATTTTATCACATAAAAAAAATTGTAGGGTATTCTCTACGCAGTTTGAATTACCTCTAAACGCTGAAGTGTGTCGGGAATATGAGAATTATGTCCGTAGAGTCTTGGATGATGTTCAGAGGACCTCTAGGTTGCATCATTTACCGCCCTAGTTGTAGTAGATGTCCTACACCCCCCCCCCTCTCTCTCTCTCTCTCTCTCTCTCTGTCAGTCATAGTAAAGCTCGTCAGGTATACTCTTTTGAAGGCATTTGCAGTTAAGTATACAGTATATTATATCTATAACACAATTTACGAGGCTAAGGTAAGGCTTCGTATAAGTGGACCTGGTGTTGCGTAAGTAATCTTTAAAAGCTGAAAGGTGAAATTTCAGCTCATTGTGTGTGTGCTTGTGTGTGTGTGAGAGAGAGAGAGAGAGAAAGAGAGAGAGAGAGAGAGTCTTGAGCGGGTACACCCCCTGCAGATGTTTTAAGTTTACGCCAGAATTTTACGACTGGCTCATTCTGATTAGTATTCTTACGGTCTACTGCAATTGCACGTTGTTTATCAATTTACACAAGGCTTAACGGACGTCAATTAATGGATAATGGAGGTCAATCACTAAACAAAAACATATACACGTAAAGGATATTCGATCTGTTATCGGTGCTCAATAAGATGGTTTTCTTGTTCAACGTCTGTAATGTTTCTGAAACCTGCTTATCGAAAAAAAATCCGATCGGGTTACGCAAAGAAAAGTTCTTAGACAAAGATAGCGAGATATTGATTAAATAACGGGACGAACGTGAACGATAAGAGCTGGCTTAATTATAAAAGAGGCAGCGATCTCTAGAGAGGCCTATTGAAAATAAGAGAAGTTATTTAATTTTTGTGGGGATGTGGATTCGTGTGATCCTAGCAATTAGATGTAAGTTATTTAACTTCCCGTAATGTAAGTTAGTAACGACTGTATACGCGACTAACACAAATTGCCACATGGGCTACCTAGTATACAAAGTTGGAAAAAATAGCGAAAATTTAAAAAATAAAGGCATTTGTGTCTATTTTAGTGCACATGTAGTTCTCATTTTCAACCAAACGACGAATGGCAAGCCGTATAAGATTATAACATTACTCGTTGTAGGACTAATGTACGTAACGTGATAAGGCGATAAAACTCGATTTTCAGATACGGCTATCTACGCTTTGTCAGTGAAATCTTTATTTTCTTTTTTATTAATAAAGGTTGTCTTGTCAGCCTTGTCGCATAGATTTCATTTGTACTTGACTGTACTTTAAGATTGTGATAAAAATAGCCATCAATCAATATTTAGATTGAAGGACCAGACCAGTGCAAGGTCGTAATAAGTTCTATAATTTTTGGTTGCAACTAGTGTTTCATGACAGCGCTGAGTTCATTTCTCAAAGAGGCCTGGTATTTTATATCACATAAAATCGATAAGCTAAATTTAGGATCTGCAAAGAAATTCAAGCATATCTCAGACCTTCAAAAAGAAATTTTAGACATATACCAGGCTGTCTTGTAATTTTTTAGACGTAAATTATGCTGTTCCATAGATTTAAACCTAACAGGGGCTATGCCACGAAATTTTAGATCTAACCAAAGTTGTTCCAAAAGAAGTTGTAGATCTAGCTTAAAGTGACCCAAAGGTTTTAGACCTTGGCTGCACATAGAAAATAAAGGCATACACTGAGTTTAAACAATAACTGACCTACCTTAGGCCTTCTCCAAAAAATAAAATTAGGCCTAGGGTATGCAAGTGAAGTGAAAACGGCCAGTGTAGCGGATGTATGGAAGTCTACACTGGATGTATGGGTGGCAATTATTAAAGGAATAAAAAAACGAAACGGCACCTAACAGCTTTGCCAAGATCGCTGACAAAAAATTACCAGAGGAAGCACTTGGGTCTTCACTCGATCGTCAAGCGAACCCAGTTTCCGTTATGTTGGCCTTCAGATCCGGAACTGTATAAGCATGGGTGAATATTTCCTATGGTGATTCATGTGTTGATGACAAGCAGTGGCTATTGTGCATGTGGATGCGAATTTTTTCAGATGAAAACAATATGTTTTGAAAGAAAGACCGTATCTGAATACTTCTCAGTTATTTACTTTTTATCACTGGAGAGGTCATTGAAAAACAGTCAGTTGCATCATTCGGTTATCAATATCCTGTATTCGTTATCTTCATTATAAAAACACTGCTAAGAGATATAAAAAAATATGCATATCATCATTACGTTTGCTTAATATATTCACAATAAAATTGCAATGCCAAAATGAGAGGAATAGACAAGAAATTTGATTTCTTATTTAATTTATACTTTGTGCCACCTCACCCTCATGTAGCGTAATGATTCTTGCGTACGTTGCCGTTGTGCGGACAAAATCCAGACAATATCCTGGGAACATTATGAAGGAGTTCTATTCCACCAGAAAACTTGAGGACGAAAATCTTAAAGAAATCGCCTGCCATTTTGAACTTCCTGTTAATGGTTCCCAATCAGTCATTTTGAATCGCTTGACTAACTTGAGTGTGCAGAGATGCAGATATTAGCGCATGATATGACTGCAGGTTTGTAATCTACGTTTTTTTTCTCTCTCTAAAATGGATGATAAACACTTATTTTCTATTTTATTATTAAATCAGCTTTGTGGCAGAGGCCACGAGGGTTTGCAAGAATAAAGGAAACAAAGTCATAAAAGAAGATACCGTGGTATTCCCTCTTCAGAGCAGTAAGCCTACTGGTGCTCTCAATTTTGACGATGCTTAACCGAAATGAGGCAAGTTTTAGCTCGACCCTTTCCTTCCGAGTCTGATGAAACTTCATAAAGTACGGATCTTAAAAATGGGCCATAACACACGTAACCATTAATCATGAGTGATAAGATTCTAATGGAGTTGGCAACAAGTGTTTGATATCAGCTGTTGCGTCTCTGGATCGCCCAGTTTATGTCACGTAATGGGGACATTTCTAGATCTTATTATAGCATCCGTGGAAAAGACTAAATGCAATGTCACGAGAGCTCAGATATATATATATATATATATATATATATATACACATACATATACAGTATATAAAAGCATGTCTGAACATTTTCACGTTGTATTGCCATGGACAGCTTCTGCCAACACCTTTGGAATTAGTTCTGCAATGTCAGCAGCCATGTTCTGCAGAGATGCCACTGTGTTATACTAAGGTCTTCTGCCTCTGTACTGTTAAGCTGCAAAACAGCTCTCCGCGAATGGTGTGAAGCTGGTGTTCAGAGCCTCTACTGACACATCAGTTTTTCCTAGTCTCAACAAATGTTTGTTTATCTAAATTACAGTATTACCTTCTGTTGTCTTGTTTATCTATGTCTATTGGTTCGTCTTTGATTTGTATATTACTCTACTCTTTGCCATTTTTCTCTGTTGTCACACATTAATGTTATGGCCTGTGGAAGTTGGAATACAAATTAATGGCCTTTTTGCCTTCTGTTTAAATGAATGCGTGTGTATTTTTTGTAATAACAATAACAATTATAGACGACCACTTGAGAACTAAAGAATTGATAATAAATATTGTATGCAATTCTAATACAAGAAATCGAAACATCTAGATCACCACAAAAGAATGAATGCCGCATTTATAAATGGAGTATTCACTGCAGTTTTTCAATTAAAAGGGTTTATAAAGTCTCCGATTAAAAGCCAACATGAGTGAATGTCCGTATTTCTTTTCCGGGGTCTGGAGGGGAAGAGCAGGAGATTTGGTAAGAAAAGGGATGAATATACAGAAATCACTGGAATTGCAAGAAGGAAGAGAATTCCAGACCGTCATAAAACCGAGAAGGAAAAAGCCACCGAATCCACCAATCTAATTAAAATACCGGTTCCCACGAAATAAATTCTGTGTGGTGGCCTTGTTTTGCGTTCTGGTTCACTCTAAAGATATGACTCGGCCTGTCACTGAGAAGTTCTAATTTTCCACTTTCAGTTTAAACAACTTTGGCCAGTGTGAGATTAAACAAAAATAAGCAAGGCAGAGAGGTCCATTTTGTGCATTCGGTAAATTGCCTTACGTTTCAAGTTACGTCAGCTATACCGTCCTAGACCTAGGCAGCAAATGAATACTGTGATGTAGACTTTTTCTGGCAAAACTAATGAGGAAAAAAAATGTTTTATGCATTTTCTGATGTATTACAACTAAAATCATCGTTATGTAAAAGATTATAATGTAAACTACATAATGCAGTATACTGATTACCGACTTTCCAGGTGCAGAAGCCCACGCTGGCATAAGGCTAGCCACTGCTGCAGCAACAACAGCCCGCAATCATTAAACACATTATGTCATAACTCGGTTTACGTAAACTTAAAAAGAATGCAACATAATATGACCAAAAAGTCCCTCGGCAGCATCTTTAGCGGTGCAGTACTTGCATATTGTGCACTGATATCAAATTATACAAAAAAAAAAATAAGAGGCTGTCTTTTAAAACAAGAATTAATTGCTTAATCTTAGACATGACAAGTTCATCGCTAACCCTAGACATGGCTATGCTTACACTGAAGATGGTAGTATAAGAAAAAACAATCACTAAAGAGAATGTCATAGACGTAAATACAGAGAAGAAATAAAAGGATTTAGACATGAACTTTACCTTATCATAGACCAAGCGAGCAAATGACAGAAGACTGACGGGCCAACTGTCAAGACCGAAAGTTGTTTTATTTACATTACGAACGAAGGGGCAGCCAGCCAGTGTAGTAACTGCGCATGAGTTGTATGACCCGTATACTGCCTTGTTCATTCCTGTATAAAAAAAAGAAGTTAGCTAGGCCACTTGATGTCGACGAGAAGGATGAATGCCGTATATCAGGTCCACAATAATATTCAGTGGTGAATTATGTTGATTTTATATAAACTTTACAAGAGCTTTCGAACCCTGTCCTGGGTTCTATCTTCAGTCTAACTTCAATCATCAATACAAAAAGTAAATATGTAAGCTGCCGATATCTTTCCCATCACCCCGCAGCAGACACCATATAACAGCCGGGATTCCGAGAATGTCACCACTAACGACGAATAATGACATACAGAAGAACAAGAACAAGTGAGGAGATCAAGAAGGACAGCCACGCGAAATATAAGTAGAGGAGGAGCAATCACCTATAAAGAGTTGGATAGTTCACCGTCCTGCTAAAAACAAATCATCATAATTCACCACTGAATATTATTCTGGACCTGATATACAGCATATCCCGTTCTCGATCTAGAGGAGAAAGACCTACTTAAAAAAGTATGAATATTCTGGAGATGAACGATGGTAAAAATCTATGGCTAGAAGGTTGTCTTGGGCACTTCTTCGGAGGGGGTGAAACGAAGGTTTAGATGTGAAAATAACGGCAGATTCCAAAACAGGTACAGAAAAGCAGAGTTGAAGCTCTGAAAATTGGGATCACAAAATGCGATTTCAAGAGAAAAGCAAAACATTTAAAGACTGGGTGCAGACTTTAATAAGCTCGCCTTGTTGTGAACTACCTGACTTGCATAAACATGGCGCCAAGTACAATAACTATGAAGCTTGAGATAAATGGAAATTTGTGGAAGCTGAAGGACAGGAAAGACTTGAACATCGAATTTTCACATAGGTCTTTTGGGTCAAGTGGCGCTGAAGGTAATTATACTGAATAACTTAAAAATGCCGTAATGTAACAACACACCAGTCTTCACCAAGGATCGCGGAAAATCAAGTACTGGATAGGGGTTTTCTAATAGCTATGCTCCGTACATCTGAGTAAAGAATTCCGTTAGTCTGACGCCGTCATAATTTCAATAATATATACTGGTAACATTAATGATTGCTAGGTATTTTCGTGAATGGAACTGCTAAACTTTACGTGACTGGCTTACTTCCAGTGGTGTAACAGAAAAATGGTTGTTACACAAGTCAGAAGGTTTGAAATATTTTCAGCGCATCATCCGCCACTTAAGCATTTAGAAAAAAGACGTGTCAGCTATAAAAGCAAGAAGTACCTTTTTTTCTTGTTTCTGCACTCGTCAAATGTAACAGTTCTTATCTTCAGTTAACAAAAGTAGAAGAATGTATGAATGTTTCGCCTCAATGTGGTTTAGCTCCCCACCAAGGTCTGAAGAATACTTTGGTTCCATACCGAGGTCTAAAGAACACTTTGGGCCCCTACTAAGTCTAAAGAATACTTTGGGCCCCTACTAAGTCTAAAGAATACCTTGGCCCCCTACTAAGGTCTAAAGAATACCTTGGCCCCCTACTAAGGTCTAAAGAATACGTACTTGGCCGCCTATTAAGGTCTAAAGAATATCTTGGTAAAGAATACCTGGTTCTATAGAATACCCTGTCGCTCTATCAAAGACTGAATTAAGGATACCTTGTCGATCCACCAAGGTCCAAAGAATACCTTATCCCCCTGCCAAGGTTTGGCCTGTCCAAGTCTAAAGGAATACCTTGGCGCCCCGTCAAGATCTAAGGTATTCTTTAGACTTTGCCACCTACAAGATCGATAAAGATCACTCCATGTTTCAAGTGCCACTCACGAGTTCTGTTGAGTTTGTTCTCCGGTACTAAACCTTACATAGTACGTTTCCTGCAGTAATAATACTAAGAAGTGTAGATTTTTCGTTTCATTAAACCCAACTGAAGAGTTAATGTCAAGCTAAAGGTAGATGGTCATAAAGAAAAAGAAAGGGAATTTCTACAAACATTACTATAACATGCATCATATCTCAGATGTAAAGGAGAACAGTCGTTTATTCTTTGCTACATTCTTCTAACAACAATAGGCTATTCGTCGTTATCTGGTTAAATATCATCTAGATCAAAACGGGGTCCTTACTCTAACACAATTCATACTGGCATTAGTTACTTTTAATAGTGACCACTGTATACTTAAAGAGAGAGAGAGAGAGAGAGAGAGAGAGAGAGAGAGAGAGAGAGAGAGAGAGAGAGAGAACGGTGTAGGCCTATTGTACACTTATCTCTTTCGAAAAGACAGACTGTATTGATCTTTGAAAAAATCATTGTGACCATGATGGCAAGTAGGACAGGTATTTTAAACGAAGGGTTAGATCAAGTTAATTAAAGAATTCTTGCGGCGAGCTGAGTGTGTGTCTGTGTTGGGGAGGTGGCCGCTGGACGTGACTCCTGAAAACGGTTGTTGGCGCTTAAATACCCAATAGTATAAGTTACTCCAATTTCGTTTCTCTGCTTCCGATTACTGGGACGTATTTGAAAAGTGACGAAGTTGAAGAAATCCTTTAGGTTCGTCGCCCTCTGTCAGACCGTAGAACAGGAGAGGATATATCTACTCTTGTTTGTTAATTCAAGTTAAGGGACGTGAAATGGTCTAAATTGTTCTAGACTACGAACTGACGGAGGCATGTCATTGAAGGCTGCCCCTAGTACAGCCTGTCGTCACTCCTGCATTTACAAGCAAAGCACCACATCTATATATATATATATATATATATATATATATATATATATATATATATATAAATGGATGTATGTATGTGTGTTCGTGTATATGTGTCACAATTTCTCTGAAATGCATTGAGCAATTTCAACCAAACTTGGTATATATATGATAGTAATCTAGAAATCTGCACTGTTGGGGTAAGACATCACTAGCATCAAATGACACCAAATTGGGGTCGGGGGAAGGGCTTCTCTGAAACGAGGTTGGTTATGCCCGTAGACTTAGTAACTTTACGAATTTATCATCCCTAATTTCGGTATACATATGACTTCCTGTCTGGAAAAGAATACTGTGGGGGGAAGACATCAACGGCTCCAAAGCGGGTGGAGGTTGGGGAAGGGGTGACAGAGAGAGAGTGAGAGTGAGAGGAAGTGAGCGAGAGAGTAGAGGGGGTGTTAGGGAGAAGAAACAAGGAAAGAGACAGGGAGGGTTGGAGAGAGAAAGAGATAGAGTGAGAGAAAGAAGGAGTGAGAGAGTGAGAAGGAGAGGAAGTGAGAGAGAGTAGAGAGGGTGTTTGGGAGAAGAAAGAGGGAAGGAGACAAGGAAGGTTGGATAGAGAGAGAGAGAGAGTGAGAGAAAGAAAGAGTGAGAGGAAGAGGAAGTGAGAAGGAGAGAAAGTGAGAGAGAGAGAGAGAGAGAGAGTAGAGTGGGTGTTAGGAAGAAAGAGGGAAAGAGACAGGGAGGGTTGGAAAGAGAGAGAGAGAGTAGAGGGGATGTTAGGGAGGAGAAAGAGGGGAAAACGTGAGAAAGAGAGAGTAGAGGGGATGTAAGGGAGGAGAAAGAGGGGAAAAGTGAGGGAGGGTTGGAGAGAGAGAGAAAAAAAGTTTATCGGTTGTCATTCAGAGTTATCCCGGGCAGCGCCGGGTTGGTCAGCTAGTCTTTATATAAAATAAACTTCCTCTAACTTCCGACTTTTTCAAATGCAGCGTATTGATGAGTCTTCATTCTACCCAGCCCTTACACGCAAGTCTCAAAGAATTGGGCTCTTACTTTATTCTCGTAGTAAGTCCTTGCCTGCCTATTCAGAATTAGATTATTGTGATTCCTTCGTTTCTAAGACCTGCTCTTAAAATCCTGATCACTGCATAATTAGACAGCAATCTTTAATGTTTCAGATAAAACTGGAATTATTTGAAAATAAGATTCCTGGAGGCTATGCATGGAAAATGTACATTTCGAATTATATTTTGTCCATTTATTTGGGAGCAAGCTTCGTGTCTCCCTGAAAAACAGCCCGAAAATGGGAAACTTGAAAGGCTTAAAAATCATCTTTCGAGATGCACCGCCCAAAATCAGAAGACTAATCAGTGAAAGAAGAAGAGAAGCTGCCAGACCAACCTGCTGGTGCAGTTTCAGTAGAAGAAGAATTTGAAAATAAACCCGTATTCTTGCAATCATCAGCAGATTATATGAATAGCCGATGATCGACAAGTCGCGCAATGAATTCTGTGACCTTTTACAAAGACGGTGGCGATGCCTTTCTCTCCTTGTACGTTTATAAAGTGATTAATATACATTGTTTATTTGTATTTTGCTAATATTGAGGGTACGCTTTATGAGCTCGGTCTGCCAAAGGTATCTGAGTGAGCTATTAGATCCAGCAAAACTTAAGCTTATCTAATTTACAATCTCTTGCGGTTACCTACATCACCTAACAGATAAATCGCATCTTTAGGCACGGTACATCTACTACTGATAAGGGAATGTTTAATATTTATCGGTCTATGCTCTTCCTATGCCCACCAAAAGTCAAGTAACGTAATACGTCTGGCTTCTTTTCCCGGTCCCACTCCCACGATGGCGCCCCATGGGACCCGCAAATTCCCTTTATCCTATTCGCGTTAGCAGATCTCTTCACATTAGTGAAGAGATCTGCTGAGTCATACGACGCACTCATTAAAATCAAATCCACAATATCATAATACTTAGAAAATAAGTCTTTAATTTTTCCTTACAGACTTGACATTCACATTGTCCTGATAGCCTATCATTTGGGAGCTTATTGTACTATAATCTTGAGGCTGATAATTGGAAGATTTTGAAACCCAGTTCCACGTGCATCTTGGCTCAAATGATTTGACACCATCTGTTTTAATTACTATTTATTTGAATTTGGGTTAAGAGACATTAAATTTGCGAAGGGAGAAGGTAATCAGAGATTCTCAGGAACGCGTACTTAGGCTATACTCTGAAAATGGAAAAAGATAAGTTGGTTCCTCTAGTAATTTCTGTAAACCATCAACCTTTGCTTCGCTGTTATTTCCAGAACACGTTGTTCCGAGAATTTGTGGTCTCGAATCCAGTAATTCATCCAGCTGGTATCTGGTTACTGGACAAGGTAACTCGTACTTGAAGAGAGTTTTAATGAGAAGATTTCCATTGAGTCTTTCTTGGGAATCAAGAGAGAAAGCAGATTGAGTGTTAAAGTAATAGATGAGTGGTGTTGTTGCAGCTTGTAAGTCGAAGCAAGGATTCAGTTGTTTTTCACGATCAGAAGAGGCGCGAGCTATATCGTCATTCATCTGTTTTTTTTTTTTTTTTTGCTCGGAGCTTTATGTTTACTACGGCTCCTCTAGAAATTCACATCGCAGCAAGGACACAGTGGTATTACAGAGCACTGAAAGAACAACTAGGGGAAAATGATTAATATGTGCAAAACAAAAGGAATTAATTTATGATGATAGGAAACATAAAATATTAATGAGGATAAATGATAATAGAATCTTTACGGGACTGATGCAAGAAACGTATAATAAAGGTGTATGAAAATTCTCGCATTGTAGCTATTCTTGTGCTACCTCCATTTGTTGGGCGTATTAAGCGCAGTAAGTCTCAGATATTTTGGTTTGATGAGTCATATAAACACCTATTTCAAACATTGTTTTAGCTTTGTTAGGTAGCCAGTGCGGCTCAACAATGCAGGGGTAATCCTGTCCCGAGGTGCAACACACTTTATTAATCTTGCCGCTCCATTTAATACATTTTGTAGCTTCCTAAGCTGTATCTTAGGCAGATTATGATAGACAGAGCTGCAACAGTCCATTCTGTTAACGACACAGTAAATCCTGAGTTAATAAGAGAACACTCATCAAGAATTTTTTAACAAAGGTAAAATTCCAAAGATGATGGTCATTGACCCTTACATCATTATTGATTTGAGTAATGAGAGACATATTACAGTCCAGCAGCACACCACGTTATGGAATTTATCAGTATTAAGAACTGGTTTACTATTTATATTCTATCGAATATCACAACGTTATTTTCTTCCCAACCAATAAAATTTCAGTTTCATTATCGTTTATTTAATTTCCCTAAATGTCATCCTTACCCCTGTCACGAATTTCATTTAGTTTTTTGTGTGTATTCCCGATGTCGTTTATGGAGAAAGAAGATGGGAATTCATCCACAAAATTAATGGCTCGAACTTTAGGCCCATGTGTCTGTAGTACATTTGACGATCCAATCGTAGTTGTTAAAAAATAGGATTAGACCTAACAACATTCCTTTCGGGTACTCCTCGTCTAAGTGTTTCATAAGATGAAAATGAGTTTCCAATCTGTACCTTCTGTCACGCAGGCAGTCTTTCAAATACTGAAAAGCTTCATCAACAATTCTAGTGATACATATATTATTTAGAAGTTCATGTCCAACTGTAAAAAAAAAAAAAAAATAGGCCTACGCACTAGATCGAGAAAGACCAGAATGTACTATATTTGCCTCCATGTTTCATTTCCAACAGAGCAACAGCAATCTCTGTCGAATATAATTGTCTATAAGGTGACTGACTATCCGGTAGAGCATTTACCCTTTCAAGATGAATAAATAATTATTCGAGATCACATATATTAGTATTTTGAACATGAATAATAGATTCGAAACAGGTCTGTATGAACTTAATTTTGATTTATCAAGTGCACCCTTCATAACTGGTTTGATAATAGCCACTTTCACAGATACTGGTGACTTGCAGTCAGGAAGACTGATATTTATAACTTTCACCGTCATATTAGTAAAGCGTGACACTGCGACAAATTCAGATCTTGAAATTTTAATAATTCAAATAACATCATCATTAACAACACTGTTAAATGTCGATAGTACTATAAACTGCAATGTCTAAACGGTGCTTAGTAGTGGTACGGAAAAGCATCCGATGAATGTTTTATGTTAATCGCTGTTATTCGCTTCTCGGTGGTGGTGTGGGGAATGTCAGAATTGCAGTTTCATTTCTTTTCCACTGCAGCCTTGTTGTTAGGGTGCCCGGGAAATCGTATGAACGGCTCGGTGCCATAGACCCAGACCGAAGAAGCCACTGAACACAATATGCTCTATCGTAAAATTCATAGTGCTATGAGGGGAAACCACTAAAAACAATGATGCATAAAGAAAAATATAGAAAAAAAACCGAGACCATTGGTTAACAAGATCTGGCCGCGCCCCTTATCTCTCAGAACGGGCGACAGCATAAAATTTGCAATTAACCATGACATGGCACTATCTGTTGGGTGATTAAACTTGGGAATAACTCCATTCTACAATGCTATTGCCACATGCATAATGTAAGAACCGTTATCGTTAGTAACCCGTGGAAAGAGGCAAAGTACGCTTTAACGACATAGAGATAAAACGCATTGATATTGATAAGCTTTGACGACGAAAGAAAAGTTAGTTGACGACACATGTTATGTAATTTAACTCCTAAAGGCCGTGCTTACCCTCTTTAAGTGCGGGGTCCTTAAAAGTTGACCTTGAAATTTCGATTCTAATGTTTTCATAATGTGAGCGAGACACACACATACCAACATATCAAGAAGTAAAAAATCTGCTTATGAGAAAATGTCTGAAAGGTAACTTAGAAAGGAGGAAATATGATAATTTCAACAATGTTAACTTCCAGAGATAATTAAACTACGAGTGTGTGACAGGACAGTCTTTTTTCTGAGGAGAAACGACCACATAACATCGGCGATACACAATCAAATAAGCTGCCATCTAGGGATTGAAAATAGAAACAGTTAAAAGAGATGTTGACGTACCCTATTTTTATTTCGTAATATTGTAGAAGCTGCTATGTTTTTAATAAAACATTATGCCCCGAGTTCTCTGCAAATAGTGCCATGACCAAGATTCTGAATTAGTACATAACGTGTTTAAATTCAAGATGTATAATATATATATATAGGTTCATGGCCAATTATTCTCCAAAACATGACATAATCCACAATTCGGAGAGTATTCAAAGATACATATTCTAAGCGTCAGTATAAAACATCAGACCGAAAGATACTGCACACCAATTTAACTGACAAATGAGATCATCATCAAGAAGTGACAGACGAGTCGTTACATAAAACGAGGCAGAGTGATCACTCTCACTGCATCGCCATAGTAGTGATCAGCTGTGCGTCGGGTTCTTCCTCAGCTCGGCCGTAACCTCCTCAGGTTCTCCTCCTCAGTGTTGAATGAGACTCGGTGCATTTAGGTACTAATCGGTTACGTAAGATCGGTCTCCGCTACACCTTTTTTTTCCATTTTAAACGTTGCTGGCCCAGTCCTTTTTTGCTGCAGTTGAAGAAATCGAGGGAAGGTTCGTATGACTTCATCTTATTTCGTTGACAGAGCAGGACAGGGCGATTTATGTAATGTGGGTTGCTAGGATCATTTGTGCTTTGTATATCAAGACTTCGCAGCATACACTCCAACTTTGCGTTGCTTTGAATTAGCCCCATTTCAACGATTTCTTCCGTGATTGTAGCATTGTTGTAGATTTACAAGTAAATCGTGTATTTTAAAGACAGGTTTTGATATCTAACGCCGATTAAGTTTTGGGTACGTATGCTATCACTCGAGCTAGGGTCCTGTACCCTAGGCTCGCGATGACCTTGAGAAATGCCGGGGTTGGTCAGTGCTTGGGTAGGTCACATGGTATCCTTTTCAACTTCCTGGGCAAATCCACATAGCTCTAGCAAGTATTGGTAAGTTTATGTAGCCTAGTGTAGTTTAGGTTAAATGACAAGTGCCCATAGCCCATGGAAAAGGCATACTGGGTGGCAGTCATAATTTATTGATATTCTTTTATTCCAGTGACGGATTATGCAAAAGAATGAATTTGTTTTAGGGTAGCTTATTCTCAAGGCACCTATGAGTTCAGATATGGTGTTTCTTGATTATTTACCTTAATAATCTCAATAAGTGTTTTTGCATTGGTAACAAAGAACACAGTTGCGTCAGCTGGGGGCATTGACTTTCTGTAGCCTATTCTGTTGAGGTAAATCATGCTCATTCATGCTTCAGTCATCCTGGTAACACAGGAATCAGATTTACAAAGCTGCCAGTGTGTTTGGGCAGACGTGATCTGTATAGCACCATTATACGCAAACTGTTGAATGTATTGTCATTGTTCTAATCTTAACCTGTCAGTGAATGGACTATTGCCCTTGACACCCAATTCTATTTAGTCCTAATTGGTAACAACAGATAGACATTTTTACTCTATATTTTCAACGTTTGTTATAACAGGCCCCCAGCCATACTGTTTTATTTTGTGGTAACTGGTCACTGTCATGTCTCACCCTAACCCCCATGCCCATACTAAGTTAAGTATATCTTAGTTTAACCAGACCACTGAGCTGATTAACAGCTCTCCTAGGGCTGGCCCGAAGGATTAGATTTATTTTACGTGGCTAAGAACCAATTGGTTACCTAGCAACGGGACCTACAGCTTATTGTGGAATCCGAACCACATTATAGCGAGAAATGAATTTCTATCACCAGAAATAAATTCCACTTATTCTTCATTGGCCGGTCGGAGATTTGCCCGTACTAAGAACTGCATACAGAATTAAAGTATATATATTCATCGATAATAAAGCACCCTGTAAAAAATTAGTATGAGAAGGTTGGGATGGCAACTTCTGACCTCAGGCACAGTCGTGTATTGTCCTTAAGTTAGAATGATGTGGGTCGCCTTCACTCTGCACACAGAGCTTTATAAGTCCAGTTGTAAGAATGTCTTTGTCCTTGGCTGCTGGATGGCATGTCTAAACAGCTGATTTCCTTTGAAGTTTCCCAGTCATAACTGTCATTCCTTGTGTGTACACCAGTACCATAATTGTGTTATTGTACAGTATTATACTTTGTCTAGAACACTGGCACGTCAGTACATCAACAATATAATTTTAAGCATAGCAGTGTTATAATAATACAGGGTATACGTTTCATTTAAACCTATAGCCAAATCAGATATAGCACAGTTCCCTGGCCAGCTGATGAAGAGTTAGAGGAATTTATTTCTGGTGATAGAAATTCATTTCTCACTATAATGTGGTTCGGATTCCACCATAAGCTGTAGGTCCTGTTGCTAAGTAACCAGTTGGTTCTTAGCCACGTAAAATAAGTCTAATCCTTCGGGCCAGCCCTAGGAGAGCTGTTAATCAGCTCAGTGGTCTGGTTAAACTAAGGTATACTTAACTTTAACAGTACTGTACATAACTATTTAGGTGAGAATTGTTGCTAATCAGTGGAACATCATTATAATTGCTTAAAAAAGCTGTTATATAACTACAAATGAGAGCCTGGTTGCACTGCAAAGGTAATGGTAATGCAACTACAAATGGGAGACTGGTCACACCGCAAAGATGATGGTAATACTGGAACTGCAGCCGAATACCAGGAAGAATAGCTGCAGCCTGATGTAAAACATTCTAATTATTCTTTTTCTTACTCTAGAATGAAACCATTTGTCTGAATAGTGGCCATCTATCATGGAGCCAGAATTTTTCTTGGCAAATACAGTACTTCCCTATCATAATTTCCTTGTAATAAGTGTATTAATAGAACCCATGTTTCACGAACTTAACAATCCAGGGATTTAGTTCCTCAGAAGAGGTACCCTACTGGGTTTTTTTAAGGTAAAGAATGTTTCCAAAACATTGTAGGATTGTATAGAAGGGTGGACAGTAGTGGGGGTAAAGGCCAGGGATATTGGCCACCTTCCATAATTTGTCTCGAGTTGTGCACCTCGATAAGAGGTCCTTTCAGCGGGAAGTTAGAGCTCAGTTTTTCAGAATGATCACTCTTAACGAAAATTCTGTGAAGGATCTCGTTTCTAACCATTCATCACTTTATGTAGCAGCATGGAAAATCTGATGGACTATGCACTTGTAGGATGATTTTGAAAGTTTGCTTCCAGCATTTTAATGCACTTGTAGGATGATTTTGAAAGTTTGCTTCCAGCATTTTACTGAGTATTCTTTGTCAGATCCAGTGATACTTACTGATTGTATAATAGCAGGATCATTGTGCCAGCTTTATTTTTTATCTCTAGTGCACCTGTCAAGGAACTACTTTCGTTTCTCAAATTATGATGGCCTCACTTTGGTCAGTTTTACCAGAAACTCTTAAATCTTATTTCCATGCTTGTAGGTTTTCATGTAATCCTTGGAAGGTAATACTCTCTTAGCTTCTAAGAGGATTGTAGGAGGCCACTGAGAGGTGTGCCCTCTACCTCTCCCAGTGTAAGCAAGTGGCTTGGATACTGTAGAGGTTATCTGATATAATTATCTAATATAATTTTTGCTGTAGAGCTTATCTAATATAGTTTTTGCTGTTCATGAAGAAACTTTTGAAACAGGACCTGCCATCAATCCTCTACAGCTTCATTTGCTCCCTATATTAGCCCTTGGGTGTTTCGCTGAAGGACTTGTATTTTAAGATGATTTCTGTTGTGACCAGACAGATTTTAGTGTAGTGATCTGTACGGTTTCTTGTTGCAAGACTCACATGAGTGAGTTGAAGTGTTCTGGGATTTTCTTCTTACTGGGGTTAATGTTGAAGGTGTAATTGACAAGAAAACTTAACAATTTTACACCAGTAACTGTTACCTTTGGATTTTATTTGGAAGTCACAGGATTCCTTATTGTACCCAGTTTTAAGCAAGAGGTTGCAATGGGCGATGAGGTTTACTAGAAAACACCAATTGGATTTTACTGTTACATCCTGTAACATGCATCAGATAGTCTTCCACACAACTGCTTCATAGATTAAGGAGGTTATCAGGAAAACTTTACCTCAATTGCTATGGAAAGTCTTGCCTTTATTAGGTCATGGTCATGGAGAGCTTTATAAGAACGTAACTTTTCATGCGCAAGTATTACAAGCTGTAGCATAGGAGTGTCTCTGCTCCCTGAAAAATAGGGGCTAAACAGGTTGTAACATATCTTTAATATTGTCCAATACCAGGTGAGGGATCTTTAATATTGTCCAATACCAGGTGAGGGAGTGGCTTCCCATTCTGATTTGTATCTGTTAAAAAATTTATAAATTTCTATACTTTCCTATACCAAATGTCATCCTCTGTTTTCAGAATGGAAGGAGGACCTGAAAAGATAATAGAGGCTGCAGCAAATGTAGCTGATGAAGTTGACGAACCCTTGGTTAGCACACTAGATGTCATGCTGCTGGTCATGCTAGCAGGTGTTTCAGTTTACTATTTTTTCATAAGAAATAGCACTAAAAAGGATGACAGCCCAGCACTCAAGAGTTTTACTATATCGTAAGTACAGAAAACTTTTTCAGTTTGTCTGCAGAGCTTTGTATTGATTTTGTTTTAATTGAGCATTCTGTTGATGCTTAGAAAGTGGTGATTAATTGTGAAGGATTGTAGTTATATTGTGGAAGAATTGTACAAAATACTAGATTTTGGTTTTTGTATAGTATAAAGTAGATCATGTTTTTGTGGAATTATGTTATTAGTAGCATACAGTTGTAAGTGAAAATTGTGTGGTCCTTATTTTTTTTAATTATTACCTTTTTGTATTATTATTGCCCTCAGATGTGTTTCCCCTCTGTGTGCATTAGTTATTTCTGTCCTAACTAGATCATTGTTCCATTGGTAGTCTTTGGTAGGGACATTGCTATATTATGTTTTCCAGACCTATTAAAGAATTAATAAGTGTTGCTAATGCTTCAACTTCCAGTTTCTACTGCTCATTGCAACATTATTGTTATTATGTAGCTTAACCAGACAGCTGCTGTTTTTAGCAGTCTAAATTGCAGTACAGGTTAACTGATGATGGGCCCCTTCAATGTGAAATTAGCATCACGTGAATGGCCTCTTCATTGGTTGTAACTTGCTTACCTAATACTATTATGTCTATCCAGGCAGAAAGTGCATAAGATTTGGAGAAGACTGGTTTCATGCCTGACATCATACAGGGAAATTTTTATCAGAATGTTAGTGATGGTAGTGGTGATAATTTGACTGGTATTTCTGGATTACCAGACTTAAAGGAAGGCTTAAAAGTCATATTGGATAGTTTTCAGGAGTTGGGTTAAGTGTTTACTCTATAAGATTGAGTTTTTCTGTGATGTTAAATGTGAGAAATAGGTGTTTAGAATGAAAATTAGAGATCTTTTGAAGTGTATTGCACTTTTGAAAAGTTATGAATCAGCACACAAAAAAGGGAGATAGTCCACTATTTTAGTTCTGAAGATATTTACAGTAATGTCAAAAGTAGAAAAATTGTAAAATTAATGAAACTTATTTTGTTGTAGGAAGTCATTTGGATAATATCTGTAGGTTTTGGGGATGTTCAGACCACCTCTACCTCAGGGTAGGCGGGGCTAGGTACCAGACAGTGAAGCTTGTATTAGTAATGTTTTTATTTTTGCACTGAAGGAATTTTGGCCAAGTGTATTGTCCCTCTGATGTAAGCCCTTGGCCAAGGTTGATGTTGAGATTGGGATTTTAATGGCCATTTATCAGTATGGAAATATACTTCTTCTTCTTTGTTTAATGTGCTGTCTCATTTTTTATATGGGGTAAGCACGATGCCTTCTTTTGAAGGACTTGGATTTGGCGTTGGGGTAGACCGTAGCCTCGATCGGCTGCCCTGCCTGACATCGCTTAGACCTCGGTAGCACATGTGTACATGTGTCGTACCAAATCACCAGCTCCCTTTCTCCCAGCAGCGAGGAGAGTTGAATGGTTAGGTCGACAGTTCGAGACGTGTGAGGTGTATGTTATGTTTTTAGAAGATATTGGAGTGGCTTTGTTTGTGTGTGTATTAGTCTGTAACACCCATTTGCTTTCAGCAAACCTACCTGTTGATTACATATATAATCCTGGGGGTATGGAAATATACTATGGCCTTATATATCACCTTATGAACTTGGAGGAGAGTTTCATGGTGTCTCAGGTGTAACCATGTTGCAGCGTGCATTCCTCATCCTTAGGCACAGTGTACTTAAGCATCTTTGTCCAGTTGACTTGTGTGCAAAGTAAAATTATAATGTTGGTTCTTTCATTAAAAAATGTTTTTGTGATAACCCCCTTACTGTGGGGCTCACATTAGTGGATTGTATTAAGTTTGTTGAGGAGAGGTGATGCCATGTTTTATGTGCTGTAGAAGAAATTTTAAATGACGTCAATATCGATAATATGGAATATGTTAAAGATATTACTATTTAATATTTTTAATTAGTAGCAAAATTAATTTTTGGTTTTTCAGTGGTAGTTTAATATTTGTTTTTCATAGTAATCCTGCTATTATTGTGTTACTGAATAACCTAACAGTTACAGTGCCAGGTCATGAGACGAAACATTAATAAATCAAAATCACTCTGCCTAGTATTTTCATTTTTGTAGAATTTATTACAATTCTTTATTTATGGTTTTACTCCTAACCATTCAGTATTTCCTTGCAAACCTCTCTTCCTCAGAGTCCTTTTGTAGTCATATAATTAAATTACTGCACATGTGAGACAAATATTTTGTACAGTTTCACCACACTGAAGTTGCATAAAGTGGTTTCTGCCAAGTTTGCAGTCTCGACAAGGATGGATGTTTGGGTGCCTTCCTCTTGTAAAACTATTTTGTCAAACCCCATGACTCACATAAGAATTACTGCCCATGCTACCGTTGAATTAAAGAAATTGTTTATGTATAAGAATGGAAAAACCCTGAGCCTTTTTGTTTCTTAATATCTTTACTTGTAGTGGACTTACAGCTTGCTTCCTTTCTCTCAGTCAGGGATACTGCCTACAGTGTCTTGAGTGGCACAATGGAGCAGTTTTGAAGTTCTTTGCAGCCTTCCTTGACCTGCAGATGCATTGATTTCTGTCTTTTTCATTGTTTTCTTATATAGCTGTCCAACTTTAGTTTTTTTATTGTTTTCCTATGTAGCTGTCCAACTTTAGCTTTTTTCCATGCCACAATTCTTGCCTCCTTGTTAAGAATCAGTCTATTCAACCAATTTTATTAGAGCCTGAAAATGTAACCATGTGGTCTGGTTTATCTATATAACAATAGTAATTGCTTCCATTCATATAACTTCTGTCGTTGGCCCTCATTATTTAACCAGTTCCTCTGAGCGTACTATTTTCTTCCCATTAATTCTATGCCTTCTTGAATAATTGTCAGCTTCATATCATATCAGAACTATTACTATACTTTGAAAAATGTGATGTCCAATAACTACATCTTTAGTCATGAATTTCTTACCCGAGTTGTAAATAACCCAAGATGCCTACCAGACAAGGAAAGCGTTAAAAACAAAAATACCGTAGTTGAGACCAGAGGCACCTGTACTTTCTTTAGGTAGCAACTTTGTACTGTATTGAGTATTGTAGGTTTTTATTTACACCATGTCATAGTTTATGTTGCTCTTACTGTAACTACTGTATATATTTGCTTTTGTCTGATCACATATCTGTGCATGTCTGCTTTTCTTCATGCAGCTTAGCAAGAAGTCGCAATCTTTCCAAGTACGGTAGGTGGGTATATCTTAGTCAACTCTAGGTCAGGTTGAGTCTGTACCTGGTAACCTTGAAGTATGCAGTTGTACTTGATTACCTTTGGGTATGCAGTAATTTTTTTGCCATGATTTTTATTAACTTGGCAAGCTTTTAAGTACAATAAAACAGAATGCTCTGATAAAGAAAAAAGCTGTTGTATGAAAACTTTTTCAGGTTAAGTTTCTTGTTTTGCATGCTATACATTAAAGTAAATTTGCTTTTCCTGCATTTATTTATAGATAATTTTCATTTTACTTTGTTTCCTTAACCTTAAAGCATTATGTACGGGACAGTACTGTATGCTACTGTATTTGCTGTGTATGTGTATGTGTGCAAAAGGGAAATTAAACTTTTAAAGGAGTTTTGAAACAGTCTCCTTGACATCCCTTTTAAATACAGTAAATGACAGTGTAAAAAGGTACATGGTATATAATTTAGTACCGTAGGCAAGAAGATATAGATGTCCTTTCCTCTTTAACTAGTTTTAGATTTGTATAATGACCTTACATAAATTTTGCTGAATGTTGGGATGCTTTAGGTACATCCTAAAGTAGTTATTTACACTTCTAACAGTTTCACTTAACTACCAGTTTTAACTTACAGTTGGAAGTTGAGGCAGATGTAAGACATTGGTTTGTTTATGATACTGCCATCTGTGTTGAAAATTCACTTGATCTTAAATCAGGTAAGGCATATGAGTGACCTGACCCTTTTGTGAGCATTAGATGGTCACCAGCCAAAAGTGTTTTAGTCTGTGTTTATTGAATGAATGCATGTGTTTCCCCAATGATGATGAGCTTGTAACTGTAGATAATTCAGAAGAATTAAATGCTCCTCTTGATGTCTCTTTATCTTCCAACAATTTATTGTTATTTGTTTCAACATGGATTAAGGTTTTTCATATGTTCATTGCTCACATTGTGGGACATAATGTCAAATGAAATTGTCTTCTATAGAAGAAAGATTACCAGTATCGGTAGCATAAGATATGGGCATATGTTTTCATTTATTTACAGTGGCTGACTTTCTTACTTGTGTATCTGCTGACGTGTTCACAGTCGGAGAGATTCCAGGACTTATTTAAACAAAAATTTACTTCATCGTTTAATCCTTTTCATTTAATTATTCAGGTTTTTTCACTAATTTAATTTTCTGTACTTCTTAATTGTGATGCTCTCTCACTGAGTAGTGCTTACCTTGCAGTTTTCTAGGTACTGTATGTAACTTTTGGTTTTGGTGTTGGCGGTCTAACAAAGTGAGCTGTTCGCTAGCTAATTCTCTTGTTCAGCTCGGTAGCCAGTCAGTTTTCTACAAGCTTAAGTTTGTATTGTATAACTAGGACTGAGTACAGAGAGCAAGGGTAATTCTTGTTCTTCTTGCAGTGTATATTTTTATTTTTTGTTTGATTGTGTTGTACTTGGTGTTAAGAAGCTAACTTGTTTTCTAGTTAGCTCATAATTTTGAAATTACTATACATAAGTGTAGTACAGTGCAGTATTTCTTTGTTTCAGCTGAGTATGTTTTTTATGCTTATTTTCCGTACCATTTTCGTTTAGGTATGGGCTATATTATATATGGATTTTATTTTACTTTATGCTTGAGTTACATTTCTTTTTGATGTATGATTGTGAGGTTCTCTGTATGCTCGCATATTTTTCAGTTGGTACCTTTATGCTACCTCATCTTTTTATTCACATGTAAACTCCAGATACCAGTGATATTTTTCTTGTGGTCCTAGTTTATTTTTCACCACTTTAAGTACTGTCCTTGGACACACTACTCTAGCAATTGTTACATATATGTACTGCTTGCCCAGAGAAAGAAGACCACAAAGATCATTTAAAATGATACTATTTGCTGGATGTGCAAAAATGTCATCTGGCACTGCACTTACTTGTACAACAGGTTTCTGATGGCATCATCATTAAAACTTCGGGAACTCAACCTGACACTCTTCCAGTCCCCATTTGCGATGACATTGAAAGGATCTTCAGTGGTTGAATGACTCCTGAAACCTCAATGTAGGTTTCTTCTTGGTCCCATCTTCAGGGTTTCTTGTGCTTTCTGATATGACGAGTCAAGGATGGGGAGCTCAGCTTCTGAATTCTCTGGTTTCTTGGGACTAAAGCCACCACTTGATTGTTTTGTGGAATTAAAAAGTTTATTTAGGAATACAGTCTTTATCTTCATCTTCAGGGGACAACCAAGGCAGTGGCCATTATGATGAACAGCTTGACCACAGTAGACTAATTGAGGAACCAAGGGGTACCAGATTGAAAACAATGTCACCTAGTTGTCATCATCGTCATCTAGACGGAAGCCAATGAAGTGATGAGATTTGCACCTTGGAGACAACATTGTTGTGGACTGCCTCAGCAGGGAGGAATCCAGTCATTCTTTTGTATTGGTCACTTGACCCTGATGTTAGCATTATCCCACTGGGATTTTTGGGTAACTCCCTTAATAGACCTCTTTGCAACCAGCCTCAACAACAAGATTGATGCAAACCTGTTACTCCAAAATTTTATTTAATGCAAACCTATTACTCATCATCAAAGTCCCATGTTCCCGACTCCACTGATACTCCACAGCTCATACTAGACAAGAAATGAGACAGCCACTTGGGGCCTGGTGATCCATATGTAGCATTTTCTAAGCTACTTGCTGCTGCCAGTTTCCTTTCTTCTATAGAAAAGGAATGTCTGGAACTTTTTTTGATATAAAATGAGCTAAGAGTAAAGGATCTGTAGAGAAAAAATTTAAAGAAAATTAAGTACATTTTAGAATGTACTTCAAACTAAGCCATTCATTCATGCTAGGGTTTCCTTGGTACTCTTGAGCTGGCTAATGCTTTTTATAAACTGTGAAGCCGTGCTTGTACCAGTTTTTTAACTTTATTCTTGTACTGTAAAAGACATTAAGCTTGCAGGTCCCTTTTCTGAATAATAAAAGTAGTAGGTAAACATTAATTAATTAAGGATCTTGATATTCAAGTTTTCCTTCAGTACTTAAGGTACTTGAACTCATTATCAGTAAAATTAAATTTTAAAGTGAAGTGCCAGTCATCTGAATGTTGGACTAAACGAAGTAGCAGATAACTGGAAAATCTGGATAGCCTGGTGTGACTTTTTTTTTTTTTTTTTTTTTTTCTTCATCCTAACCCTAAATTTCTACCTTAGGGCCCCTGTCCAGTTTAGGAAGACCAATCTTTATTAATTGAGGTGGAGCTGTAATGCTTATATCAGAAAGAATGGATGTCTCCCAAGTAAATTTTAACTTTAAAGACCTGTTTTGATAGAAATTTTGATTTACTTAGAAAGAAAATCAAATGCCTACTTGTACAGTATACTAATAACTCTACATGAATGAAAATACAGCACAAGGCCCATGTGAAGTCCTTCAAATAAAGAGAGAAATCTTTGTGAAACTTTGACAGTATAGATTCAAACTTTTTATTTTTGCTCTTGCCCCCCAAAAATCTGGTAAGTTTTTGTTCTTGGGCACTGTATACTAAAAAACTTAAAAAAAAAATTTGTGGAGATACATATTGGCTAATTTTAACTTTTAAATGAATTTTTTTTTAAAAATATATTTTTTTTATTATGGGGACCTGAAGTTGGAGCAGCTTGACCTGGGAATGATGCATTGGTGTGTTATTCTTCAGTGTGACTGAGCTGCTGTTTTCTACAGTAGTAATGGCGGGGAAAGTGCTGTTAGTAATTTTTTGGGGTAATTTTTCAATAAAAATAGTTACATTTCATTGTAACAAGTGAGGCTATGTGGGTAGTTTTACCACTTCTCATTTTTTTTTTTTTCCAAAAATCTAACATTGATTTCTAGCAAAAATGAACAAACCTAGAAGTAGGAGAGATCGAGAATTATTCTATAAAATTTATTATACTGACAAAATACCTATCATTGACTCTAGTTTGTGTGGCTTGGCGGCCAGCCTTTAACTACAAAACTGAATTGACTTTGGATGGATCACTTCATATAAAAGTTGTCAAATTCCATGTCTAACTTTAGAATCAGCTTCACAATTTTATCTTATCTTTTTCAAGCCCAACTGTCTAATTGAAAAATATGACCCCCATCAATTTTCACTTTTGAATAATTTTTAACCTTACTTTTTAACCAGAATTAGACAAATGGTAAAAAAGTTTGCTCAGGTGCTAAAGTGGAATTTCATAAGTACCATACTTTGGTACCAGTTGATGAAAACTGGTAATGCAAGATAAGTCATCAAGCTTAAGTCTGCCTTGCCTAAGCTTGAAATGATTTGTCTGTGATGGTCTAGAATATATAATTTAGAAATTGCATGGAAGGGTTAGCTAAATACTTGATAGTGTATTGATGGTTTTCACTTGAAAAAAGGCAAATTTACTACTGCAGGCATCAAGTTAATATCGTGGATTGGCGTAAGCTTTGGCTATACTTTTTACATTTAAGGTGGGCATGTCTTTCAATATGGCCTCCTTGAAGCGTGTGTAAGTAAAAGGTGGACAGGTTGTGTGCAGTGTGGCAAAAAATCTGAGATAGTGGACGTAGATTGTCTTCAACAGAGTTGTACCTGAGCTGAGAACTTTTCGCTATCACAGTTGATTCCTTATCCTGTTTTCTTACGAAGAGCAACCAGATTTGCTGAACAGCAGCACCAATGTGTAGTATATGTTGAACTTCTCAGTACTTTTATTCTTCCCCCCACTGGACTGTGGAACAGTTTCCCTGAGGATGTTGTGCAAGTAGGACGTCAAAAGTTCAAGCGAAGGTGCAATGCATTTACTCTAAAACGGTTCACCTGGTATTTTAATAATTTTTATTTTTGGCTATTTAATAATTTATTAATTTATCTTTCTTTTCTGATAACCGATATCATCTTTATTTCGTATCTTTTGTAACTTCTTTCAAATTAACATATTCTTTGGAAGCTTGAATGTAAGTCAGTGTCCCCTGCAGGCTTTTTCCACAAGAAAAGGGGTTTGTCTTGGAATGGTAATCAGGGCTACATTTACTTATTACTTTAAACATACAAGAGTTTTTTACTTGAATTTTATCTATCTTGGATTCTTTTTGTTGGGATTTTAATTCCATTTTAAAGTGTAGTTTTCTTGGAACCTTAGTTGGTATTGTATTGAGATGTTCTCGGATTCTTTTTAGCAGTGAGTTAAAGAAACTTGCATAGTAAATTTTGCTAGTTACTCCTAGAATTTTTATTGATTTGGTTTTATTTACTGTTTAGCCCCTTTTACAATCAGAAGATGTTTGCTACTGCAATCAGATTAAGAAATCTGTTTTGCATGAAGTGCAGCCTTGTATGCTCGCCACATTTTGCTAATGTGGTGAAAAACTGATAGACATTTGTTTGGCAAGTTATTTCACATGGAACCAGTTGCATGAAAGCTTGGCTAAAACTTTTGCTTTAACTAACTGATAGTACACTATAGTTTGATAGAGAAAACAATCAAGTCCTTGTAGGAATCTTACCTGCCAGTACAAACCTTTGCCTTACTAAGGCCTTAAGTACGAAGGACCATATGTTTATAGAAAATTTACAAGTTTTTGGCTATCTGAGTTCCTTTGAAGTAGCCCAGTTTCACAGCAGTGGAGCTGGTTTACAATGAAAGAGATGAACAGCAAGTTAATCAGTGGATCCATTTTCTGCAGCGACCCAGGGGATGCATAGGGCCTTGATTTTCTATAAAGGCATAATTTTCTTTAGGAAACTTGACAATAGTAGATGTACTGTACAATAATGAGTAATTGCAATACTAGTTGATTAAACCTTTATGCAGATGTTTGAAAGTCAGAGCAGCTGGAGCTGTTGATTGAATCAAGATCCATCTGACCAAGGGATGTCTTAATGAGGGTTAATCTCATCTCTCTTGTCACTATCAGTAAGCCATGCGTAAATGTTATAAGTTTGAAAAAATTAAAAGCCATTTCAGTATATCGTAGTACAGTATACAAATCTGGAAGGGAAGTGATTAGGCAAGGGAAACCCTGTATAGTGTAATCCTATTGCCACTGTTAATGAACCATAACTAAATATTATGATGGTAGTTTGGAATGGTCAGAAAACTATTACTAAAAATCTTTAAAGGCCTACGAACTGTATTAAGTACAGTATTTCTATAAGGTTAAAATTTGTTCACATTTTGTAATTTATAGATTTTCCAAAGTGCTGCATTTGCTTTGTAATGGTGTATTTTTGGAACACAGTAGCCTTGGTAGTGGCAAATTCATGTTTGACCTTTGGCCTCTTAAGAGTATGACATTGACCCTATCTTGCAAATTGGCTTTGTTAGTGGAGTATGCATTTCAGATTCAGTGTCTCATGTACTGTACTTCAAAATTAAGGACCAGTATGTATTTCTGTTTGACATTTGACAGTACCCTTCAGTACACTTAAGTAATTCCTATCTCGTGTGTGTGTTTGTGTGTGTGTGTGTGTCCTCGCGCTTGCTTTATCTTCAGAGATATTAAATGTAGTGCTTTAAAAAGTTTTATCCTTATGTAGGAAACCATGTAGGAGGCCAGACAGACAGAACTTACTAGGGACAAAGGTATAGTGCAAAGAATCTTCTTTAGTATTGCTTACAATGACAGCAGTAAAGCATCCACTGTATATGAATGAAGTATTACATAAATAGGGTGTTTTCAGTGTTGAGAAAATATTAAAACAAATGTACAGTAGGTCATTTGTGGAATACCTGTTTCATTGCATGGTAGCTCAGGGGTAGACTGCATAGCTAGCATTTGCAATGTCTGGAATTCGATTGCTTCTTTCACCTCTCCCAGTCTACCCGTCTGTAAATGGGTACCAATTAGGGGTCAAAGGCAGAGGAGAATGGAGCCACCCACCCTACTGCATAATTCTTTTAGCCTAGTTGTGTGTGTTTCTACAAGACATGTCCCAAAAGCATTTGATGGTATGGGATGGACTGACTTTTAACTTTTTGATCGCTTTGTTACACGGGTGTGTAGAATTACAGCACTTGGACATGACTAAATAAAATTTTTTTTTCAATCTTTCTCTGTACTGGGTTGGTACGTGCAAAGCAGGTACATGAGAAAATTACTAAATGAATTACTGAAGTACAGACACATTTAAAAACAAAAATACTCTTAGGTTTAAGGAATCAGTGGCATTGCTGTACAGTATACTGTATGCCAGTTGTAAGTTATCTTTTGAGGTAATTGTGTGCTGCATGCTAACTCTGCGTTGTGTTTGTGTTTGAACTTTAAGCATTGTCATAGCATTCCCTTAATTATGCATTCACTTGCAGACCTACACAACTTCCTTCAAGATCGAACGATAGCAGTTTTGTATCTAAAATGAAGTCGTCAGGAAGAAATGTAGTAGTATTTTATGGGTCTCAGACAGGTACTGCTGAAGAGTTCGCAGGAAGACTTGCTAAAGAGGCAACTCGATGGGGCATGAAGGTAAGGAAGATGTTTGTCATAATGGGGTAATTATCCCAACAGTTTCATTATCTAGTTGTTCATATGACATCAGTAAATAGTTATTGCAGTGAATAGTATCCAAATATACTTTTCTTTGTGATAGTATGTATTGTCTAAAATCTCTCGTATTCTCTCCCATATATTTATAGTCTTAAAAACCTCTGGCCCCTCCTTAATGCCTGTGTCACCTCTCATTCTGAAATGCACTTTATTGACAATTTTTTTGGATGACTCACAATAACCATTGTTCATTGGGCCTTCTTCCAAGAAATATCCTGGGGTTTGCAGATGAGGGCATTTGGTGGTACTAAACAGGGAACCTTGCCCTACGTATGATATGCATTTCCTTCAGAATGTAGATGGAAATCCTGTGAATATCTGTACTACCACCACCTAGCATATGTCTGTGAAAACTCAGCTAGATATGTGCTGCAAAAATTGTCAGTTTGTCTAAATATACCTATTCATTCTTACTCTTTCCCTTAGAAATTTCCCCTTGACTTCTTCCTCCCTTCTGGTTTTTCACATCATACCGTGGAGTCTCTTCTTCCTCTCACCCTTCCTCAGAAAACTTTGCAGAAGCAAGCCAAAGACATTAGTGTCATCAATAAAAAAAGTTGTCCGGGCATACATCTGCCTTATGTGTATTTTTGTCTTATGCACTCATGCAGTCGCTCCATCTCTTAGGCCGTCCTCTCCTTCATGTCCTTAGCACTTCGGCCTCCGTGTTCTCTCCTGCAACATGTCACTCATCATCTTCCCCCTCATAAGTGCCCAAGCCATCTGAAGCTTGATTCTTGGGCTTTCTTTGACATGAGTGACTTCTGCTGATCACTGGATGTATTCATTTTTTATCCTATCACTTATCATCACTGTACTCATCCACCTGAGCATCTTCATTTTTGCTGCAGCGAACTTAAGTTTTCTAGTTCTCTTCAGTGGTGCTGAGTCTAGCCCATACAACATAGTAGGTCTGTCTCCCTCATATGTACCTTGCCCTTCAGCCTAAAAGGGACTTTGTTAAATACACATCTAATAACCCACTCCAGTTATTCATCCAGTTTGAATTTGATGTTTAGCTTCTTTATCCATGTCACCCACTGCATCTAGTATCAAGTGCAGATACTAGAACTCTTAATGTTCACTTCTGGCCTAATTGTGGCATGCAGGTCATCATGCATCCCATTTGTCATATATATTCAGTCTTTGTGCAACTTATCTTCGTCTCCCTACTCTTTAATGCATATCTCCACCTATCTAGGTTTCTCTCTAGCTCTTTTCTAGTTTGTGCTATCGAAGCAATGTCCTCAGCATAGGACATTCACCAAACTATTTTTTTCTTATTCGTAGGGAATGGTAGCAGATCCAGAAGAGTGTGATATGTCTGAATTAAGTCAGCTAACAGAGATAGAAAATCATCTGGCTGTATTTTGCATGGCAACCTATGGAGAAGGGGATCCCACCGATAATGCTCAAGAATTCTTTGAGTTCCTGCAGTCAGGTGACGAGGATCTTGAGGGAGTGCAGTATACGGTATGTAATAAGATAATGATTTTTGTAATGTATTTAAGAATTCATGTCAAGTGTCATGAATAAATGCTAAGTTAATTTAAAAGTTGCAGTCTGCCAAATTGATGTAAAAATAATTAAAGTCGTTAGATCATTGACTGCTGTAGTGAATGTCTTAATATTTAAATTTTGAAATATTGTATATTATGGTAAATTACAATGTTAAAAAATTGAATTGTCTTAAAATTGTATGTTTGGTTCATGTTCACAAGAGATAGATTTCTATATCTCTCTCTCTCAAGGGCAGTTACTGCTTGTCCCATAAATGGGAAGCATAAAGGGAGTGTTGTAATTACATTAACAGATATACTGCAAATAGTTCATAAGATATTTTAAGAGTGACAATGAATAAATTTTAGTACTTAGGAAGTTTGCTAATATGAGTCTTAAAGAATTCTGGGCAGTGCAGTGACTGGATTTGCAGGTATATTTGCAAGCGATCTTTACAGCTAATGAAAAATATAGAAATTAATAGAAAATGACAATATCTGAAAGTTCATTAAACATAGACATGAACATACAACAGACAGATGTTCATAAACTGGACAGCATTATTATATTTTATTCCATAAGTGGACTTGGTTGTCAGGAACTTCACATTACTCTGCAACAAGTTCTGTATGAGGAGGAGGAGGAGGAGGAGGAGTGGCTGGTCTCAGAGCTTCTGTGATGGCTGGGAGAGGTGGAGGGATTGGAAAGAGATGCTGGGATTCTAGGTTTGACATTGGGGAAATAAGTTGTGATCTCTGTTTTGACATTATTGCCTGATCATTTCTGTGATATTTCTTTATGTGGTGCATTAGCCTCCTCTGTCAATTTCCCTTACTTTCAAAGCATATTCACTAGTGTGTTAAGATCGCAGAAATAGTCTGAGAGCAGTGAACCGACGCAATCTTTGTGATAAAACCTAACCTAAATTTTTCTGGCACTGGCTCTTCTTGTCTTCATCTAGTGTAGCATCCATTTTGGGTTAGCTCCATAAAGTCACCTGGTGTAAGTCAGTTGCATGGTACCAATTTATATTATTAAATCCTACTCCACTTACCATCTTTGCTATAGTCATAATTTCTTTCATCATTTCTTGATAAGCTTCACATTAAGATAGTCTTAGACACAAGTGAAAGTTTTTTCAAAAATGAATTTGTCTCAGGCTTGCTAAGTTTTTTGGCTTTTCTGGTGATATTTACAGCATCAGAAATAATATAAAGTTTCCAAATCTTATTGCTTTTTCTCAGGTGGGGGGTCTTCTATATCCTGAAAAATTTTTTTTCATAGAATACTAAGCGTAATGGGCCTTAAATATTCTTGTTAACCCCTGATGTAGGTAAGATTAGAGATGTTTTGGGGGGGCAAGTAGATGACTTTGATGCCCATGGTGTTGAACTCATGGGATTCTGAGCGACTAAGAGCATTGGTAAGTATCAGTAAAATCTTAAAAGGCAATCCCTTGATAATGAAGTATTATCTAACGTCTGGGATACAGGACTAGTGAAGCCATATCTAGGGAAAGTGTTCTGGTAGCCCATGCTTTTGTGTTATGCATCCAAAAATACTGGGAGATGGAATTTAACCTTTCCCTTCAAGGATTGGGGATTAGCAGATTTATAAATTAGGGCTGCCCCCATCATAAACCCAGTGGCATTAGCATAAAACAGTAGTATCACTCCCTTGTTGTGCCTTAAAACCTGGTGCTAAACCCTTCTCTTGGTTAATGAATGTCCTCTGGAGATTTTTTCCAGAACAGAACAGTCTCGTCAGTATTGAATACATACTCTTGAATATGTGCTCCATAAATATTCTTTTTCCTCTTATAAGTTTATGGTGTCTGTGGCAAAAGCAGCTTCTCCCATAATTTTTACATGTTGTAGTCCAAACCACCTTCTGAAATTGTCAACCGACCTTTACTGGTTTTGAATTTTGCAGACCTAGATCATGTGGCTTCTACGTCACTTATGGATTCATATAAGGATATTGTCTTTTCTCTTGTACTATTTGGGTCTATTGTTTGCTTTGTTGACCAAGTAGATATCAAGAAATTTTTTGCTTATTGTATATTTTTTCTTTACAGGCAAAAAGTGTAATAGCCTAAAAATTTATTTTTAAAGCATCTGACATAATTTTAGAACATTTTATTTTAATGCACAAAAGATTGTATATTTACTCCATCTGTAACTTCAGCATATTGTGTGTGAAAAGGATTTTTTAATATGCTGTACCACCCTTCATTATCTGTTAACATTATTGGCATTGCTTGTTATTGTATTTATTAACATATGAGTCTCCCATTTTTCAGGTATTTGGTTTAGGGAATAAGACATATGAACATTTCAATGCCATGGCAAAGTATGTTGACAAGCGAATGGCAGAATTAGGTGCTAAGAGAGTCTATGAACTGGGAATGGGAGATGATGATGCCAATATGGAAGATGACTTCATTACGTGGAAAGATGCTATGTGGCCAGCAGTAAGTTTCCTGTATCTGTTAGATTTTTCCTTGCTCAATCAGTTCTCAACTCTTTTGTCAAAGATAAATACTGTAATTTGATTTTAAGTTTTTATAAAGTAAAGGTGCCAAACTTGATATTGTAACATTTTTCATATTAGATAGTAATCTTATTTTCAATTAATGTGCAAGTTCCTTTGCATGTCACTTGTCTTCTTCATGGAAAGAGCTTTTCAGGATAAACCCACCAATAAGTTGCATTACTTCTCTGCATTTAAATCCCAGTTCCACAACTTGTACCATTCCAGTTAGAGAGGTCCCTAATTTTATCCATGTTTTAATATTTTTTTAAAGGTCTGTGAATTCTTTGGTATTGAAGCCCAAGCACAGGATATCAACATGCGACAGTACAAACTTACAGTTCATGAGGAATATGATCCAAATCGTGTTTTTACTGGTGAAATTGCACGCTTGAATTCACTCAAGGTAAGATTTCTTGAATCCATTTTTGTGTATGTTGTGTAACAGTGGCTTATTTCAAGTGTTGGGAATTTGTCATATGAATAGTACAGTTTTAATTAGTTTTTTGACTGACAGTCTTGTAATTAATCATGTGTATTTTTCTGAAATATTTTTAAGGAATTGTAAGTTTTTCTCAAACACTAAATTGCATAGTTTGAATTGAGTGGCACAATTGATTGATAATTTTTATTGAAATGAATAGGTAACATGTTCACCTAGGGTTAAATATCCTTTATTTAGGATTCATCTTACCTACTGTTAAAGATAGCTTAAATCTCTGTGCTGATGGGTGAGTCGGCATTCAAACAAAAGATTGAATGGCTGCCTGGATGACACTCCTATTCTCCACCAGGTGTTTCGAATGTTTTAGCTCTTGTCAGAGTTCTCCTTGTTGCCATTGTGTATAGGCCTAGTATTTCATGGATGTTTGCTGCTGTCACGGTACTATACATTTATTTTTCCAAGGATGCCTCCACTGGAACCAAGGCTAAAAATGTCAGATTCAGTAGGAATGACTACTGTGTTAGCATGATGTTGATTTTGTAGGAGATACAACTGTTTACCCTGGCTGCAATGGTATAAAGTGTAATCTTGAGAACAGATGTGAGGAAGTAGGGATTTTTGAAGGCTAAAGTTCATTAGTATGGAAGGAGAAGGGAAGCAGATGGGTCGCAAAAGCAATTACAGTAGACCCCTGGTATTCATAGGGGTTAGGGATCACAACTGCCCACGAACAGCTAAAATTCGTGAATACTTGAGACCCCTCCAAAAATGATTATAACTGCCTATTTTAATAGTTCAGACACAAAATATACCATGAACACTGTCATCCTAAAAATGCTTATGACTGCCTATTTTAGTAGTTCAGACACCAAATATACCTTAAACTATTATCCTAAAACACTTTAATATTTCAAAGTCATCTTACAACATTACCCTTAAAAGTATGTGGCTTACAGCTACGTGTGAACACTCTTACAACTGTTACTCTTACCATGGTGAAAACTAATCAAGTTGCCCTTATATTTTCTTTCATACAGTATTCAAGCCTTACCGTTTTCTTTTAACATAGGTAGGGGGTAAGATTGGTACATCGTTTGGCGAATGTTTAAGAAAAAAATCCATTTTTATTGATATTTTGATGTGTTTACATTAATATTTGAAAATTAAAAATGAAAGTTTTTTTATTTCAGTTAGCAAAACCAGCTTCTTTGCTGTAGCTTATGTGCCAATTGGAATAGATCCAGTCTGCATTTGTAGACTTGTAAATTATTCGTGTTTAGTGTGTTGCATTTACTTTTGTCACTTAACCTGCTTTTTCATGATAATAATTTAACCTCAGGTGTTACTTTTCCTTTGTACTGCATTCTTTGACAAAGCTGGAAAACATGCTAACTGTATGCATTTATCTGAACCTGAGTACACAATGAATTTGGAGTTATGTTCCACAGAAAAATTCAACCACGAATAGTCGGGGGTCGACTGTAGTTAGGTGAGGTTATCAACCTGTCTTTTCTCCCCCTTCTCCAGGTTCTTCGTCTGTAGCTATCCATACTCAGTCTGGGCTTTTCCTTTGCTAAGGCTTTAGTTAGTACCTCAACTACTTCTTTAGCTCCGCCTTCTACCCCCTCTTTCAGTTCAGGAAAAGCGTAATTAGAATTCAGAACAGGACGTAAACCTTGTTTTGGTTAGTACAAGGTTTATCTGAATTGGTTAGGGAACCAGTCTGGGTCCCCCCATAGTGTGCAATCATTTTTGCATTCCCGTATAAGAGGTATGCCTGTTGGTGCTCGTCTGTCTGTAGCCAAGCCTAGGACTGCCCTGCGACAGTTGGGGGAGTCCGCTGCCAGGGAATCAGGTCAGTTCTTGGGGCGATGTGGTTCTGTGCCCTCCGTCACCTGCCTCTCCGTTTTTCATGCTCTGAGTCTTATATAATGGTTAGTTGAAAGATCGTTTTGGGATACATTAATCTTTGCTATGTACTATGTGACTTTTAGCATCATCATCGCATAGTATGAGGTTGTTAGCAGCGATAGGATTAATTATACAGGAATAGATGGTTTTATTAATAATAATGTGCATGTAGTGAGTTGTACTCATTCGGATGTTATGTCAACTCAGTTGATTGTTTAACCAATCTCTTCATCTTTTGGTCATTCTAAATCCATGTCTGCTAGCCGATTCCTCTTTCTCTTTCAAAATACACTTGTCCTTTCATTGATTCTCGGATGCGATGCAGGTACTCGGCTGCGACAGCAGCCAAGTACCTGCATCTCGAAAGTGCTTGGAGATGCTCGACTGTCTCCCACCAATAAGGGTATTTTCAAAGCTATCATGGGTTCTATCTTTAGTGGAAAACAACTGTGGCCTTCTGTCAGAAGCAATGGTTTGTGTATTGCTCAGGGTGCCATTCTAGTGGAATTTTCAGTGCCTGTAACCTTGTGGACATCAAAGTTTCTCTGCTTTCTTATATATAGTAAGAGTATTTTGCTGTCTACTTTCAAGGTTATTGTTCCATGTCTTTGTCAAAGAACACGAGGTTCTCTGATGTACTAGATTAGGCTAGTGCCAGAGAACTGGCTACGTACCTTTTACCTTTATTGAAGGTAAATGTTCACAATATGAGAGCTGTTACAACTTCATTTAGTTTTATGACAGGTTGTCACTTGAGGATGGGATTAATCTGGTGCAGTAGAAGTGCAATTTGGTTTTTGGTCACTCGCTACCTTAAGTATGCGGAATCTTTTTAGTGACTCATTTTAATAGGGCTTTTGGACTTTAATAGGGCTTTTGGACCCATGCACAGGGGTCTCCTCACGCCACTTCTGTTTCATTCTGGCTGAATTGAAGCAGTTTTCTCTGCAAGGACGTTCTTCGCTGCACACATGAGAGCCTTGCTCCCTGAATGGAATCCAACTTCTTGAGGCAGTAAGACCCAGAAAGGATTCCAGATCAGTTAGGAATGTTTTGGGTTTCATGCAGGAAACCTTAGCTCAATTGGCCGAGTGGATTTTTTCTAGCTGCACTACCCACCATCCTCCTCTTAATGCGGGAATCCACTCTCTATGACAGTAGGCGAGGTTCATCCCAAATAATATAAATTTTTGTAATTTATTATTTGAATACTTACCTAAAGAACACCCCACCCAGCCTCCAAAAGAACACCCCACCCAGCCTCCCCACAACTTAGTGGGCTGTCAAGGAGAATTCTGATGAGCTAAAACACCTGGTGGAGAACAGGTTTACTAGACCGTCATCTGGGCAGCCATTCGATCTTTTGTTTGAATGCCGATTTGCTTATCGGCGCAGAGATATAAGCTACCTTTAACAGTAGGTAAGTATCCAAATAATAAATTTTATTATGAGAATTTATATGTATTACTTGAACAAGTAAGCATATTTAAAGTTTTCATTTTCAAATTTCAGATTGGAAGTCAAAGACCTCCATTTGATAGCAAGAACCCATTCATGGCTGAAATAAAGGTCAATAGGGAACTTTTCAAAGGTGGTGAACGCAATTGTATGCATATTGAACTTGACATCGAAGGATCAAGAATAAGGTATGTCAAAATGCCACAACATGGTGTGGATTTAATCTGCTCAAGCAAGTTAAAGCAGACTAAACCCACATTAAAATGTGGCAGTTGTCCATACATGAAGAAACTAATGTAGAAGTGGTATTATCCCATTGAGAATTGTGCACACCCATTTGTCCCATTGTTGCTTAATGGCCAACTATCATGACCCAATTCAAGTCTGTAGATAATGCTGCATATAATTAACACTGAAACATGTTTCTGTGAATGCTGAGATTCCAATAGACCATTAAAGAAATGTAGTAGGGAGGCCAAATACTGATTTAGTTAGTCCTCCAATAATTCTTTGATTTTAGAATTTAAAGGAATGTCTCCTCAGTAAATACCAGGGGCCAGCTGTATGTTTGTTTAGGTATACTTTTTGGGGAGCATAATAAATACAGAGTAGAAAAAGTATTAAGCAAGGGATAGATTCTATTAATGTTCTTTACACAGTCTTGCTGCTTACAAAACAAAAATATTAACTAAATTCATGTAAAAGTAGATATAAGCAGGAAATAAGAAATATGACATTAAACACAATCAAAGATAGTATAATGCAATTACCCTTTGATATTCCAGTGCCATCAATGTCATCAGTCTGCAATAAAAAATTAACACTTTTGGCATTATTTAGCAGTATATCTGGCAGTTGTTGTTGGATGGTTGAACTCCATCTCCAATGGGAGTGAAAATAGCATTAAGTCCATTTCATACTTGAATCCAGAAATGAAAATTTTGCATTTTTATCTGACAGCATAAATTACTTTAGAGTAACATTTTTATTATCTTACAGATACGACTCTGGTGATCATGTTGCTGTTTATCCTGTCAATGATGCTGGCCTTGTTGAACAGCTTATCAAACTTACTGGAGAAGAAGGGGGTAAAGTGATCACACTGACCAATGTAGATGAGGATAGTAGTAAAAAGAACCCATTCCCGTGTCCCTGTACTTACCATACTGCACTGTCCCACTACGTAGATATTACAGCATTACCAAGGACACATGTATTGAAGGAATTGGCAGAATATACAACAGATAATGCTGTAAGTTTCCCTCTTTATAATTGGTATTTTAAATACAGTAGGATGTTATTGTCATGTTGGCCATTGTCTTAAGTTCATGAGATAATTCATTTCCCCATTAAATATTCTTATACAGTATGAGTTTTTGAAAAGTACCCTATGTCATTGATTATGGATCTCCTTTTGTAAAAGAACTTTGGACTGTACTAGTACATACAAACCAGTGTTTATTACAGGTGTTGATTTTGAAAAATTAACATTGTATACTGGATATCCAGTACTATGAACATACTAATGTAATAAAAATATTTTTATAGGAAAAGGAAAGGCTGCTATTAATGAGTGGCACAAGTGAAGCAGGAAAAGCAGCTTATCAGCAGTGGATTATCAACGATGTAAGAAATATCATCCATGTCTTGGAGGATTTGCCATCTTGTAAGCCTCCCCTTGACTACATTTGTGAATTGCTTCCAAGACTCCAAGCTCGTTATTACTCTATATCATCATCATCTAAGGTAAATAATTGTCCACACTTCGTATTTAATTTTTGAGTTAATTGTATCTGTTGACTGATAAATTTCCTAAAATGTTATAATGGCTTAGTGTTTGCAAAATCTTTATTATTTGTATTTTAACACTAGTTTCATTTTGCAGCTGTACCCCACCACCATTCATGTGACTGCCAATGTGCTAAAATACGAGACTCCGACTGGTAGAACAAATCATGGTGTTTGTACTACATACCTTCACAATCTTGTACCCGACAATGGTTTGAAGTACCATGTTCCAATTTTTGTACGGAAATCCCAATTTAGGTGAGTGTTTTAATTAGTCACAGAAAATTTTAGTAACAAAGTTAAGTAGTGTAAAGTCCTATTTATCCAGTTGCCAGTTATACAAATTAAATTCCTGGACCCACTATTTAAAAGCTTAATACGGTATTCTGTAAGATAATTCAGTGGTTAAACTTTGGCCTCATCCAGCTTCTTTTGGATTATTTCATATGCACAATCAAGGAGGGTGGTCATATCGATTGAAAATACAGATTAAAAAAGTGTTAGGCTCAAACTTACAGCAACTCATGACATTAAAACTTAGTGCTTGCATTAGTCCTTTTGGTGCTTTTATTTCAGAACTGTATATTTCCTGTTATTATGTACAGCATAGAATCACAATCTTCAATCAGAGTCCTGTGATTCAAGAAAAAGCTTTAAATACTATGCTGTACGTAAAGGAATTGGAAAAATACAGTTTAATTATATGACAAACCCTTGAACATTTTTACTTGATACACCAGTAGAAGATGCAAGAGTACAGAAATGAGAGCAGTGATAGCCCTGGTAGCTGTCAAAACTATTACAAAAACAAGTGGATCTGGATTAGACTTCTGATGGCAAATTAAGACCTTTTATAAGCACCCGTTTTTGCTACCACATGTAATGTTAACAGTGACTGGTGGACTGCCATCAGGTATCAGGAATTAAATCATGCAGTTACATTTCCATTAGGTTGCTGTTTTGTTGCTTGCCCAGTTATCGCAGCATAGTTTTGTAGGAAATAGCAGAGATGTTCATATATTTTGTCATTTTCTTCCTTATTCTTAAATGAAAATTGAAGTAATATATTTTATTCCTCCTGAAAGGCCACAAAGTTATTTGCAGTTATTGTATCCAAGTATACAAGTTGTCTGGCACCCTCTTAAATCCATGGCCATCTGGATAATAGGAACTGTACTGCTTTCAATTAGTTAAAGATTTGCATTTGGAACAAGAATGTATTTTAACATTTAAGACAGTTTCCTTGTTGAAAATTTTGTTAAATCATTTACACAGGTTACCAAGTAAGTCACAGACACCAGTTATCATGATAGGACCAGGTACAGGTATTGCTCCTTTCCGTGGCTTTATCCAAGAGAGAAATCTCCAGAAGGAGGAAGGTAAGAATATTTCTGATTGTTGAAAGTGTATGCATAAGCTTTTGAAGCAAATGCTCTAGACCATTTTATTTTTATATTGTCTAATAAATGATACTATAATGGTTTGTAAGAGAACTGTTTAGTTTTAGGACATACCGGGGATTGATCTGATGGGATTTTCTTTCACAGAACACCAGTATTCAAAAATGAAATTCAGAAATTTTCAGTAACTGGTGTTTGTATTTATTTGTTTTCATGAAGCATATGGTGTAATTTATCAATTTTCATTTAAAGCCATACATATAAAGAAATCATTGCACTTGATTAGTGTTGATTTAAAGTTTTTATATATTAATAAGCCTTTTAAAAATGGCCGAGACATCCTATAAACCCTTGTATTAAACCCCCTAACAGCTCTGATACATGTACAGTGTTATTCAATAGTTAAACTTACTGTCTTTTTAGTAACTACACATTGTTATATAGAACAAGAAAAAAGTGGCACCTAAAAATTACATATGATTATAGCACTGTACCATACTGTATTTACCTTTGATGTAATCATGGGTTGGGGGAAGAATGTGGAGGAAGAGGAGAGCCTTCATTTATTCTCTGGATTTATATGTTTCACAGACCGGCCTGAATTCTGCTGCTCCACTTTTCATCTGAAATCAACCCATGTCAAACAGCTTGGCCATGCATTGCCCCCATTATCTTGGCTAGTGTTCAGCACTAGGATAAATCTTGAAAGTTGCAAGGACTTTGTCAGTATGTACAAAGGCCTGCTGCATCTTGATGGTGAAGCGTTGTGGCGCTGGTTCTGGTGCCTGCTCTCTTTGCAGCAGCGCTCCTTGTGAACCTTCATAACTCTTCATTCATCAGTGGCTGCTCCTCTTCCTCAAACCTTCATAACTCTTCATTCATCAGTGGCTGCTCCTCTTCCTCAAATAACAAGACAAAGTCATCCACTTTTAGCTCAGTGCTCAAAGTCATCAAGGCTTTGAATCATTTAAACCATCCAGAACTACAGTTCTTGAATTCTGTGTCATTCTTATCAGGATTCACTTTAGGTCTGCAAATACAGTCCTTTCTTATAAAGGACATTAAGACTTTTGGCGATATGTTGATCCCACTGTTCAATCCAAAGAAAAACACTTTCCATTTTTTGTAAGTCTTGTTTCATTTTTTTTTTTATAAGTCTTGCCTCTTTTTTTTGTTTCTGATTTTCTTCATCCCTGGAGCATACTCTTTGACATGGGCTAAGACTTATGCCTTGCCACGAATGATTGGCAAACTTTGTTTACCATTTTCGTATTTTATGACAGCCACGTGATGTTTGGTTGTGATAGGTCATATTCTGCTTTTCAACTAGCATATTTATGTGATATAGGAGGTCATATTCTGCTTTTCAACTAGCATATTTATGTGATATAGGAACTTTTTTTTAATTGATTTCTGTATTTTTTTTTTTGTTTAAACTTTAGTTGCTGACTGACATGAAAATGCATGAGCCACTGTATGTGTTTTTATTTTTCATGTTTAAAAAAAAAATTGTTGTAAACTTAAAAATGCCAAAAACTGAATGCCATAACTTGAGGTATTACTTTAGTTCCAAGGTAGCTGCAGTAGTCTTAAGTGCAGTTGTGGGCATATTGAATAGCTTAGCATTGGCAAAACAGCATGTAGACTATCCCAGAATCCTAGCCTAACTATTGGTAAATTGAAAAAAGTTAATCAAATGAATAGAATCCAAATATATAAGAACTCTTCATAACTTTTTGAAATGAAATCCTAAAAACCCAATCAGTACACTTAACTAAGCAAAGAAATAACTTTTTAATTTTTTCATAGGAAAACCAGTGGGAAGGACCATTCTCTACTTTGGCTGCCGCAACAAAGCTGTTGACTACTTATATGAAGAAGAATTAAATTCCTACAAGGATTCTGGGTTATTAGAGGTATTGTACCAGAGAAAATTTTTATATCCAGTACCTGGTTATTATTTTACTAGAGCGTTTTAAACATGCATTACAAGAATCTCCTCTTGATTTACTGAATGTCAGTTATGCCAGTAACATGAATTTTTTTTTCATTTCAGCTTCACGTTGCCTTTAGTCGTGATCAGCCACAGAAGGTGTATGTAACAAATCTTATGGAAGAACATATGCAAGATATTTGGCAAATTATCGGAGAACAAAATGGTCATTTGTATGTATGTGGGTAAGTTGAGAATTAATTCCTTGTGTTTTTTTTTGTAATTAACATGTAGCTTTTAATTTTGTTTATGGATTTTCATGTTAAAAGGCAATTTTCATCCCTTTCATATGTTATGTTTCCACATACACTAGTACCTCAACTTGAGTGATAGTTTTGGAGGACTGGCCTTCCAGTAAGTAAAGAAATTCATCAAGTAATGAAGACCTAAGTCCAGTAACACAGGCTACACATTCCCCACAGCTATTGTAGCATTTATGTGAATCAATTGCATTTTTTCTTATCTTGTTATGAAGCATGATGTCATCTCTTATCTTGTTATGAAGCATGATGTCATCGTAAGTTTGTGGATGAAGTTGCAAGCTGTAAAATTCAGTAATGAGTGCAACAGTACAAGTAGGAATAATAAAATTGAAGTAAGTACCTTTGCACTGCATTTGTTTGTGTGCTTCTCTGCAGATTTTATGCAGAACAAATAGCTGCAGTTTTGTATTTTATTTTGGTATACAGTGAACCCCCCATATTTGCGGGGGATGCGTCCCACACCCCCCCCGCAAATAGCTAAAATCCGCGAATACTTAAAACTGCCCATTTTGATAGTTTAAACACAGAAAAACCCTGTAAAAATGCATATACCTGAGTATTTTAATAGTTTTATCACAAAAAATGCATTTATTCATGAAAATATGAAAATACAGTAATTAGTGAATATTTCTCAGTGAAGAATACCGCAAATGGGCGAATTTTCCGCGAATGATGGCTAGATATGTTCCACAGAGAAACCTGCGAATGCGCGAGTCCGCGAATCATGAGAACGCAAATACGGGGGTTTACTGTATCCACACCAAAAATCAAATAAAAATTTCATCCAAATGTATGTGGTTGTGTGTGCAGGGCTGTTTAAAGATATATTAGTATGATATTGTTATTTGGTATGGCACACGACAATTTACAAAATACTTACACTTTTGCAAGTGTTAGCACTTGAGCATAGACTATCATGTATCATTGGAAGTCTTGGGCAAGTGTGTAATGTACTATATTTACTGATACACACAGTATTATTTCCATTGTATTAAGAGATGTCAAGTCTATTAAAACAGTTAAATAAAGACACACAACATAAAGAAAGAGGGAGTAAACAGACACTTTCATAAGACTTCTTCTAGAAGTGCAGTTCACCTGTAATTGACAAATTAACCGAGTACATATACAAATTACAGTACTGATTTTCACTGAAGTATTAATGACAGCATACACATATGCTATCATTAATACTATTGTGAAAATCACTGCTTTTACATGTACAGTGAATATTCTCAGTTTACATGTCAATTACATGTAAATTGCACTTCCGTAAGAAGTTTCGTGAATGTCGTTCTGTTTACGTAAGAAGTTTCGTTCGTGAATGTCGTTCTGTTTACTTCTCTTTTTCTCTGGCATTGTATAAGTTTACTCCAATTTTGATGAAGTTAAAACATCCTGTATTCCACAATAAAATATGATTAGTTTAATTGTATACTGCATTCCATATTTACCCAATGATTCAGTCAGTGTTAAGTGAAGCTCAAGTAGCTTGCAACATGTTTTGGATGGTAAATTTCCATATGCCTTGCCACATAAATAATATATTACCATATCTTTAATGAGCCCTGCACACACAACACAGATTATTAATGTGGAGATTGCAAAATGAAAGTAAAGTATCTACCAGGTCTGTGTAACATCATTAGACAAATCCACTTGAACATTCACATGCAGTACTTTATTTTTTTTTTTTATTCCTGTGTATATGGTTGAATTCATTGTCAGCAGCAGCTAGCAAGACATTCCTCAAACTAGCATTAGGTGCATACCTAAATAGAACTGGAATAGGCTGAGTAAGTGCCTCCAAAAAGGTCAAGGTATAATTCAGAAGTTTTATATGATTTTTGTTATATATTGTATTGTTTAATATATATTTTTGTACACAATAAACTAGCATTTTATTGCATAAACTTACTGATAAAGTTGGAATGGTCACTCGGAAATCTTAAGATTAGGAGGATATGAATAATTTTTACATTTTTGTATTCCTTTTGTAGGTGCATATAGCAAGAGCACTAGTAGTCATGGGGATAAATATTGAAGTCACAAATTCAACATGAATGACACTTGAATAAATATCTACACAAACACAACTTTGAGTAAACTGCCATGATGCTGGCACCTCATGCGGTGTACTGTAGGCATTACTTAAGGTTCTTTGCAGCATCCCTTCACCCCCTAACTGCAACCTCTTTCATTCATTGTGCTGTACTTCCGTTTATATTTTCTTTCTTCCATCTTACTTTCCACCCTCTCCTAAAAATTGATTCATAGTGCAACTGGGAAGTTTTCCTCCTATTATGCCTTTCAATAATTTTCGCTGTCAGTTTCCGTTTCAGCGCTGAATGACCTCATAGGTCCCAGTGCTTGGCCTTTGGCCTAAATTCTATATACTCTATTCTACATACGTTTCTGGAACTCTGGGTATAAAACGTCATGTAAATAAGATATTTTAAACATTTTTAAGCTTTCAAGTGATGTAATATGTCAGATACTATAAATTTCAGAATTTATTTTTTAAGTGATTTTACACTTTTAATTTTCTTAGGTGATTTTTTTTATTTTAATGGGCTTTAAATATATATTTGCTGACTGATGTAAAGATGTATAAACTAACATTAGTGAAATTTTATTTTCCATATATTAACTGCCCAAAAACAAAAACTTCCTTAAGTTAACCCTATGAGAATTAAGTCATAGTTCAGGTGTTAGGTCAGATTTCATAATTAATAATAATAATAATAATATTACTAATAGTAATAATGATATCGTGGGGAAGACCTCTTTGAGATATACTTTGTTGAAAAGAATAGCAGAGTTTTCATGGCGTAGAGCTTATACTGCACATTCTCAACTGTGAGTACAGTCTTCTTTGTTGCAGCAGGTATATCATAAATTAGCTGACCGAAGTCAATTTATTATCCCAATGGTTTGGTAGTCCATGCTATTATTTACAAATAGTGAATGGTATTCTCACCTCGTTGTAAACTCATTTTTGGGAATAAACATACCATGTATGTACCCCCGATGCCATTCGTTATAAATGATTTGTTTAACCAGACCTCTGAACTCTTTTAGGGTTCTTCTCGGGCTGGACTGAGTAAATGATAGCATGGACTACTGAAATGTCGGGATAATAAATGAACTTCAGCCAGCTGCTTCATGAGTTACTTGCTGAATTAAAGAAACTTTATGCCAAGCTGAGAAGGCACAGCATAAGCTTAATGGCATACATACTGTCATTCCTTTTATTATAATTATTATTATTGTTATTATTATTAAATAATAATAATAATAGTAATAATTAATAGTAATACTAGAGTAAGCATGTAGTAGTGTTCAGTATTCTTAATTAGTATGTATACAATTCCAGTGCACAGTGAATTGTAAGTGGCATAGTACAATACCAGCTAATCAGTAGTTAAGTACCTAGGTAAAGTTGCAAAATTTTTGTACTCCAGATAAATATTTATGAAAGACTGACAGTCACTTTATTTTTTATCTGAATACAGTTTGTAACTATTTTTCAGATAAAAAGTCCCTTTGTTGATAAACACAGGAAGCAAAAGTCCCTGAATACTAGCTTGTGGAACTTTGATATGTAAAGCCTGTAAGTTCTGCCTATGCCATAATAAAGGTAATTTAGTAGAATTTCAGTACCTTCAAGTATAGTTAAAGTTATACGTCATTTGTCCTTTTTTTTTTCAGTGATGCCAAGAGCATGGCTCGAGATGTGAATGCACTTATTGTCAAAATATGTCAGAACGAGGGGAAGATGGATCAACCCCAAGCTGAACTTTTTGTGAAGAAGCTGATCACGCAAAAGCGTTACTCTTCAGACGTATGGAGTTAGTGTGCTGTAAATAAGCAGTGCTTGTACATATTGAAGTAATTTTTAATGTGGATATTCAAATTTTGTTTTAGATAAATGTATTAATGTAAACAAATTTTAAAGCATCCGAGTAATGTCGTAAGATAGAATGGAACATAAAAACAATTTTTTTGGTTCATCTGTCTGGTCAATAGGATTTTTAAGTATGCTTTTTATGTACGTATAGTGGTTTTATATTTAGATTCCTAAATATTTATGATAGTTTTAAAATTTTTTATTTTTAGATATTTTAAGTTATGAATAATTGAGCACACACAATTCACTGTTCTTTTAGTGGATCTTTTTATATTTTATGTTATCCTAGTAAGATGTGGCTTATATTTCATATATCCTAAAGATTTTTAAGTGTTCTGCTTTTTAATTTGCACTTTTAAATCAATGCAGCATTTAGGTAAATATTTAGTTCCTGTAAACAAATTTTTAGTTTTGTTTCATAGTATGAATTTAATTATTAAATGAAATTATTTTAAAATGCATTAATTTTTTCAATTGTAGAGGTAATTTTAGTTTCTAGCTATGATGTTTAATCATTTAATACACTTTTTGTACATGCTTTGTTTTTAGAGTTATGTATGGATTTTATCTATTTTTGTGCTAATTACAGAGATTTATTATAACATGAAGTCTTAAGAGAAATTTGCATATGAAGAGAAATGATGACTAGTGTACACTGTCTACAACTTAGGCAAGATTGCTAAAGTTGTAGATCTTTTCCTTCTTTCATACTTGTAACTGAAATCTTGGTGGCATTTATGACTTTTATTTGCTCTACAAGATTAAACGTTGTCTTCCATTTTTAAAGGTAATTGTATTTAGCATTTACATTTTTTTGACAATTGTTGCAGCTAATATATTTTAGTAAAGCAATAAAACAATTCACTAGATAAATAGCTTTCTGCATACTTTTATTAAGTGAGACAAACTGAGCTTTGAAATATCACTGAACTATCATTAGTTGCAGTAATGCTAACTTTTAACTATTACACTTGATAAAAGGCACAAATAATATTAATGTTATCACTGCATTGTATTTTATGTTCATTAGGTTTAGGTGGCAATGAAAAATTAGTGTTTAGCAATAAAGAAGCAAGTCAACTATTAGGCTTTATTAATGTTAAAGATAAATTGTATGAAAATTATAATACAGATAGTTTGCTTTTTGCTTTGGGTTTAGCTGAATGATTTAATCCACTTATATTGCAAGATATTTTTGTGAGGTCAAGTGTTGCGGAAGTAGCATCATTTATTACAGGCATGTTTTAATCACTGTACCTATAGAAATATTTTAGGAAGTTGCATTATAGCAATGGGTGATCAAAATTTATTCCACATTTAGTCATTCCACTTTATCTTATAATTTTCAGGCTCAAATATTGTACAAAAAGGGGCAGCACAAATATTTAATTCAAAATTTTGTAATTCCTACAAATGGTGTATGTACTCTACTAAATAATGGTGCCATAAAATATTCAATTTTGCCCATCTGGGAGCTTACAAGCTACATGAGAACATACTGGTTAAGCTTCTGGTTACCATACTTGTTAGGTTTCCAGGTTTTGTAAGCATAGTAATTTCCAGCAGTCAGTTGTATGATTTTATGTTAGGGGGTTATGTGATTCTTGAAACTGGGGGTTATGTAACTCTTCTTGAAACTGCACAAGGTTTTGTGAGTCTCAATAAGTGATAAATGTACAAAATTATCAGGTAAAATTATATGCTACTATCTAGTATTTGTATTACAGTTTGACTTCTGAGCATACTGTGTAAAAGCACTTGATATTAATGATCACACACTCATTATTTCATAAATGGTATAGAGATTTAGCTTGTTTTTATGATCATTATGTTTTAATAAACTACAGTCCTTACTATCAGTTTGGCAAATGCTTAGTTTTTAGCTTGAAGGTCGAGTAGGTTTTTGAACAACAGTGGAATTGCTGTAATTTTTATGAGATGCAATTTGCATTAAATGTGTTTATTGCGACTGGCAAAGCACTTTACTGTTTCAAGAAGTGATTATAAGCAATTCTTTTAATAAACTTTTTCACAGCAGTTGACTGAAAAATCTGGAGAACCATTGATTTCTTTTTTCAATGGCCATGACATGATTTTTTTTTTTCAATGGCCATGACATGAAATTGTCTGGAAATGATCATCTGTGAACCTTAAATCTGCAATTGGCCTTTTGCCTTTGTAATAGTTGCTGTCTGACTTGGGTTTGGAAAAGTGTTGTATGTGAATCTTTTTTTCCAATTTATGACTGATTTTAATCATTGTAAATTTTGCATTGTGAACAGTATGGTAGACATGTTACTATTATATTTTAATAACAGTAGAACTGTTTATATATATAAATAAATGATAAATTATGGTATTAAAGATATTTATTAATTATAAATAGGTATAATGTAAATGCACATACCTCTAAAAACCAGAAGGTTCAGGATTATGAGAAAGGTGCTAGTAATTTGTTTTATATTTGGTAATAAGTGCAGTTTTCACTGCCTGCTTTACTGATATTTGATGTTGGTTAATGTAAAAAAGGTTTTAATTCCAATTTCTTTAGTCTGTAAAATAAAATTTTATATGCAACTTTTGTGGTAGTGAGATATTAAAATCAGAGGCTTTGTTTTTATTATTTTCAGCACTGATTGAAAGTGATTTTTTTTTTATACTGTAATGTACTTGTGATATGTGGCTAAACTTATGCAAAAACTAATACTGTAATAGTTTGTCTATTAAATTTATATCTTGTACTACCGTACTGTAAATAGATTTTGTGTAGATTTGACATGTAGATTGATTAGTCTTTTGTATACATTATGCAACTTTGTGAAGGTTGTATTGAGTACATGTAAATACAATTTTTTTTTATGGTAAAACGTTTTTATACAAATCCATTGATCATAACCTTAATTTGTGCAAAATGCATGCCAATTCACCAATTTGAGAAATGGAAAGGGAGGCTTCAGTATGCATGAACCAGCCAACTCCATCAGGCAATGGGGTGGGCATATGATTCCGTGGGGTGGACATATGATTAACTGGCTGTAAAAATATAGTTGATTTATATATCCATTAATCATAAATAGTATCAGTTGCAGTTTAGGTGAGAGGATGAAGCAGACAAGCCCTTGAAGAGAAAAGAAGATGTAGTTCCATTAATTCCAGTTCCAGAAGGTGCACAAGAGTTGGCAGTAATCCTTTAGGAAATGGGTATTCCATCATGTACTTGATTTGCAATGTAAAAATAACCCAAGAGAATACTGTCATCAAGCACTGTGGGGTAGACGCTTCTTGTTTGTGCGAAATACTGAATTGCTACATTGACAGGTCCCAGCTTGAGAACATCATGGTGTTAGGGTCTGGAGACACCAGAGTGATCCCCTCCAGAAGATTCTGATGACCTACCAGAACCAATCAATCGTCCAGGTAGCAGCGAACAGGCAGGCCCAGATGATGTACCCAGGTGGCAATGGAAAGAATCCTGTTGAAGATGGTGGGGCCATTACACTGACTGAAGCAAGGGGTCTGATAATTAGCAGACACACTAGAATCAAGTGAGCTGGAAAATTACTAAAATTTTCTGAAAAAATCTTAATTTATTAAAAATCAAAGGTAAAGCCTGAACATTACTGGAAAAGCATTTAAAACTGAAGTAGCCTAATACAAGTAACAAAAGAGGTTCTCTGAAAATCATAGAGAATGACTGAAAACAAATGAACAACGAATAATTGGTGAATGGCACTGCGCACAAAAAAAAAAAAAAAAATGCTTGGTGGTCCTTGGAAGAGCAGCAGCATGTCTGTGTGCCCGTAAGGTATGCAGATGAATGAGAGAAGTTTCAGTCTGATGGAGTGGCAGGTAGATGTGTACTGGGGTTTTTCTTTCCACTTTAAGGTTGGTGCATCTGGATGTGTTTGCACAAATTAAGGTTAGTAATGGTTAATGAGTTTGTAATAACAAACACCTTGTGCCTGTAACTAATCAAAGAATGTTTGCAATTATACCTGGTACAATAGTGGGTTGCCTATTCATAAGTATACTTGCAATGATATAGTTTGTTGACAGAAGCTACTGTACTCTTAAAATATAAACCTTTAAAAAGGTGTCAATAATTACTTAAACATCAAAAGTCTGTTAATGTCAGATTTCATAGGATTATGGCAAATTTCTATTAATTAAAGATATAAAATAATCCACTTTCTTAAGCTGAGGATATTTTCATTTTTGTTTAAAAATTTTTGATAGTGGTGAAATGATAGTCATAATTGGTAACGTTAATGTATAACAAACAAAAAGATAAATTAAGATGTCCCTAAAAGATCTGGTAGAGTAAATTCATTTGTGATCAGTGCGGAGAGGTATGTGGGATTCCCAGTAACTTTCTGTAATGGTCAGTATCTGAATACTTCCTGACAAGCACCATAGTGTTCCAGGTATTAATGCAGTCAGCTGTATAATAACTGAATATCTTTTATAGCTAAAGGATTATTCCTGCATACTGTTAATGGCACTTGTGAAATTGCAGTGCATGAAAATCAAAGTTCTAAGCCTATTACAGTATTTTTAATGAATAGTTCTGTATTAATGCATGTTTTCCAGTAGTTTCATAGTTCATAGCAAATCTGTCTAAGAGTTGGATTGTACATAATTAGAAATTTAAAGGAAATTTTTTTGTTGAAACAAAAACCATTGCCTTTTTCCAGTTTTTGTTACAAAAGTATTTCCAAGGACAATCTTAAGTATTGGAAAAGTAAAGCACTGCAATTCCAGGAGAGTGAAGTTGCTTCATCTTCTGTAGCCAGCTTTTTGTCTCCAGTCAATTAATGACACTTTGCATTACTGTATTCTTCATTCATTGCATTTACCTGTATTCCACATTTTTGCATGTGTTGTTTCTCTTCTTGTCATTTCTTTTGTCTGGCATGTATGTCATTTTTAGTATGTCATCAGTGCTCAAAATTTTCTGTGACACTTGGTCTAGTTCAACTATTGGATAATGTATGTTTTGTTTTGACCCTTAGTGGTTAGACACCATGGCATCAAAGTGACACAAATATTGTCAGTACTTGGGTGGATAGATGTCAAATATATGGGAACTCTGAATTGTACTGAAATTTAGCTTGAGTTTCAGTTAGTGAAACTTACCAGCTAGTTGGGTCTTGAGCAAGATGGGATGGGGCAAGCTCCAACTTGTTGCCTGGTGTCAACAGTCATTGTTTCCATGAATATTATACACCATCGGAGCATCCAATTCTTGTAATTAGTCCTTTCTTCATCAGTGAAGGAATGAGGTCAAATTGTTTCCTCCCTCAACCTTTCACTATTCAAGGTCCAGGTACATAACTGTATGCTCTCTGGCCATCAAAAATCCAATTTAAATAAGTGATTAGCATTTTTGTAGTAAATAAACATAAAATGTTTTGTTCAGTTCTGATATAGAATGCTGGACAATACCTGCATAGCAACTGTGGTATTGATGCCAGGATGCTGAGGCATGTTCGCGACAGTGTGAGGTTGGAACTGTGCAGTATAGGTGTCCTGGGAACCGGCAGTGTTTAAGGCAATTCTTGAAATGGACTCCCATTTACGTTAATAAGCTTAGATAAGGCAATGGTTTTTAATCTACAAAGAGAATTGGTTTAAAAATTAGTATCTGAATATCAGTTACGATAACCTATTTGGAAGACCCCAATTTTACAGTGTAGTGTCAGGTAGAATTTTCCATACTAATTCTTACTCAGAATTAATAAAACAGGTATGCATCCTTATAAAGCTGAAAATGGATATTTTTGTTAAACCTTCAGTCTTAGAAAAGCATGTTAGTCTGTATTATAAAAATGAACTTCTCTTGTAAAACTCTTGCCTGCATTTTAATTTTTCTCTCCTGCTACTGTAACACATTTCATCTTTATCCTATTTACTAAGGAAATGTTAACATATAGCTAGGATTCAAGTGAATGATGACAAGTTTTGCACAATAGAAATAAAAGAAAATGTCTAAGTTAGTTACTGACAATCTTCATTTTAAAAGCTTCAAGATTTTCTCATGAAATGGTAGTGAAACATCTATGTAAATCTTCCTATTCAACATCCTCATGACAAAGTGAAACATCTATGTAAATCTTCCTATTCAACATCATGACAAATGCATACTTGTACTTGTGTATTCTGTTCATGTTATTGTAAAGTCTGGCATAATAACACAGTACAAAGCCAATATTCCTGTGAGGTGTGCATGTGAAGATGGATGGTTGAGAATTTTCATACATATATTATTAAAATTTATTTTCATTAACCTAAAAATCAAGCCTTCTGGGCATTTATGAATTTAAGCAGGAGGGAAGGTACTCTTTTAAGGGAAGTGGTATTAAATGCAGTTGTTCTGAGCAACCCATGGGTTATATTGAACCCACAGTGGTGTTGCAATGTTTCCAGAACTTACAAGACATAAATAGAAGAGCTAAGAGTGACTTGTGTTCACATGCCCATCCGTTGACCCCAAACTGCAAGTAACTAACCAGCTCTTTTTCTGATGTCTCAAAGCTGTTCACTTCAGTTAGTGATCATCCCCAACTTTGCTTCAGCATTTCGGACTCTTAAATTTCAATTTCATTCGTTTCTTCCTTGGTGTCCTCATCTGTTGTTTCATCACCAACCACTCTACTTTGGGCTCTTCCTCTCTCTGTGTTCTGTGGTGTCTCCTACTGTGTTGCATATTTTGTCTTGGTTTTTGATGGGCATGTTTCCTTGCTCTATTGGAGGATTGTTGTTGTCTTGATTGAATTGACAATCTAGGATCTGAGGATTAATACAAAAGTTAAAAAGACACAACTTGGTTTAGGACGGAATCGCTAAAAACCTCTCGACTTAATTGCGGTGTCCATTCAATTCTTGGGAAACAAAAGAACCAGTCACAGAACAACTACAAAAGTTAATCAAGCTGTCAGAGCCTTTCCTGGACAGAAAAGAGAACCTTTTCTCTTATAAAGAAAAAGAAGAGTAATTTTTAATCAATTTGTATTTTTCATAACTAACAAACCTGAGGTCTTTACGTAAGGGGATTTTCTCAAGCTCTTAGATGGAGTCCTGTTAAAAATAGCACAGGTTTTGGTGGCAGCAGGGAAAGAGGTAGGCAGAGCCTGACCTGGATTCTGCCCCTAGATGATGCTGTGACACTTCAGTTCTCTCTTTAACCATCATCTCACAAGAGGAGCGCTGTCCTTTTCTCGCTAAGAAGTTGATATTTTTGTGCACTTCCGGTCCATTTTATCCCTTGGTATTCTGGTCTTTAATTTTCACCTTCCTCCAGAAACTAACAGCCTCTGGTCTTTAATTTTCACCTTCCTCCAGAAACTAACAGCCTCCTAAGTATATTTCTGAAAAGTCTGAGTTAAGACAGAGATCCAGCCAAAAAAAAAATGTCTGAAGGGCAGAGATAGCAACAATCTGAGACCCTAAGGGGGGGGGGGAGAATTGAAGCCTATGGCTTTCTCACCAAGTCTCTCAATGGGTAAGTTGTTAGTCAGTCAACAGACTTGACGAATTCCATTGTAGAGAAATGGACTGGGTCCTCTGTAACGTAGTACAGTATCTCTTCTGTCTTGAAAGAGGTTGGGGAAGGAGACTGCACAATCTTCTGAGGAGAGAGAACTATCAGTTCTATAAACACAGTTGTTCTCCAAAACAGCACACAAACTGTGACCAAGGGAACTTGACCAACAGACATGCCTCTGGAGGACCACCTATAGCCAACTCCATACATGAGACACTATGGGCGGCTGGCAAACTGCCAAGGTTTGCCCTCACCAGATTATGCTAGTGAATGAACACAATAACCCCTTGGAAATATTGTTTAACTCCATCAGCATAGGTTCCAGAGGAAAGAACCTTCCAAAGGCATATAGGTTCTAAGGAACATGGTGACTAAAAAAACCGAGGTTTTCAAACTCTTACTGTCAATTTCTGTTTCAGCACTGAATAGCCTTAGTTGGCCCAGTGCTTGGCATGTATGCCTAAAATCTATATAAATCAAGCAAATCTAGGAAACCAGGCAATAAAAAAAGCCTGATCACCTCTTCTCCACTTGCAGAGGGGGTGTGGGAGAATCAACCAGTCCCAATGATGAACTTCACAAGAGATAAATAGTTGTGGTACCTACCCCTCCCACGTGCCTCACTCGAGGAGCAAGGTGGAAAGGGGTGACAATATTCCCCACCCATGCATTTCTATCATGAGATTGAGCATGATAAGAGAGAAAAAAGTATTAGGGATGTAGGCTTTTCAGAAGACAACAGGAAGGACAACCTCAAACAGCTCACGCTGTCTAGTACCTGTAGTAGTTGGACTAGTCATGGACTTTATAGAAGCATTACCATCAGCAGGCACTACCACTGCAAACAATTCTGTGTACAAGAAAAGCAAGGAAGGATGGGCTACATGGGACATTGTTTAGGTCAAATTTTCTCAAGATAATCAAAAGATGAAAATTATTCATCATCAGAGGGGAAAGATGTCAAAAGAAGGAACCTACCCCTAGAAGAGGCTACACTATCAGATGCAAGGCATACTTAAGTGGGGGAGAGTTAACCTTTGGCAACAGAAGATGGGAGGGAAAAAGATACATCACAATCTGCCAATTTTGTGGTGTAAAAACTCTTGATGAAGAAGGCGAACAACTCGCCCTTCTTTTTCCTCTTAATAAACTTTTCCCGTTGAGAAGCCCAGTCTGCACATTCCTCACGTGGGGAAGAAGACACTTTATCTCTAGGGAGGAACAACTTACATTATCTGTGTGTGCAGGTGATGTGAAATGGCCACAAGGTCACCTTAGACCCTCACATTCTTGTTGTGCCTGTTTATTCTTCATAAGAACAACTCAGAACACAGCGGAATACCCCCCCCAACCCCCGCCAAAAAAAAAAAAAAAGAAAAAACAAACAAGGGAGTGAAAGCTTAGCTACATTCATCCATGAGAGAGGTGAGAACAGGACCACTTCACACAACTGTCAAAAGATCAAGTGGGAGATAACAGGCCGGGCACACTGCTGGGAACCATGTCTTCTCTACTTAAAGGTGTCAGTTCTATTCCCAAGGGAACAAATAACTTTAATGACTATCCAACTTTCAACCAACATTATATACAAAATATTCTTTCAAGGATCTGTTCGAATAACAAATAACTTTAATGACTATCCAACTTTCAACCAACATTATATACCAAATATTCAACCAGATCCTTGAAAGAAATTATCTGATTTTCAAAATTTTCAGCATATCCAATAGCCGAGAACAGTCATGAATGGTCCTATGTGAGTCGCAATAATACAGTATCAATTTGGTAGTCAGTTTAACCTGTTCACTAGTAATTATAGGCATCTTTCATCTTTAAAACTTAGAACTGGCCTAACTGGGGATATTGCAACTACATATTGGGCTTGAATGGAAATGTTTGGTATAAAATGTTGATAATTCTTGCCTAGTCAGATAAAGTATAAAAATTTGTTTTAAAAGTTAAATGAATACAACAAAATACAAGACTGACTGACCCAAGGATGAATAAGACTTGATGGAATAATTTATTTTTAAATTCCAAGATAGAGATTATATACAAGAATACTTTACATAAGATTTCCTTATTAATACTACTGGTTTTCTTTTAGTAAAGCTTTAATACAAGGTATGTACAATGAAGAAAAACTTCTGACATGATAAAAGCCCAAATATCTTTTTGTAATTAGTGCCTTTTCTGGAACACAAAAATTGGTATTGTTAAAAATATACACTAACAACCAAGGAATCAATATTTCAAAAAGATAAAGTTCTGGTTCCAGCACACTGCTAAAGCCTACCATCCAAGGAACATTCCTTACAACACGAGTTATCAGCAGGTGCTGTACAATACATATCATCAAGACTTAAAGCGATGTACCTCTAAAAGTGTACTTACATATACTATTGAGAGCACACAGGAACAACTTCTTTCCTCTTGACAAAAAGCACTGAAGGAAACAAACTCTTAAGTTAAAGAAACCAAATACAAGTTAACCACGTTGACAGCTATCACAGATAACAATATGCAGTACTTGTATCCCAACCTGTGAAGAACAATTGTTGAAAAAATAATGCTATTCATTCCCATTCAGATACTCTTGCATGTCAGGATGCACCTACTGCAACATTAACAACAAAGTACTGTTTACTACTTTACCAATATTCTTATATGCAAACTGAGAGCAACTCAAAATTATTTTTTCAATTTGCCTACTCCAATTCATAACCATGGTAATAATATCTTTTCCTTGAAAAGAAATTTTATTCCTTATTTCCTGCTCAGTTCTATTTATTAAATGTATTGCCAACTCTCATTTCTCTTACAAATGAAGCTCCTATTTACAACCAAGCTTAGGCTACACTTAATTGCTTAACAAGTGCTTATACACATCCACTACAGTGCTCAATTCTAAAAAGAGCTAAAATCTTAATTTAGCATACTTGGTGCAAATGATTTTAGTATCAAAAGTTGATTTGTATTTTCTGACATGCCTTTAAAAAGCTATGAATGATTTCAGAATTGGCCTATTTAAGTTTGCAACCATTACCTATACTTGACACTTCTGTAATGTAATAGACATGTTACTACATACACCATTTCATTTCACTACACAATATACATTTTATCATTTCAGTGAACAAAAAATTCAACTTTTTGTTAACAACTGTGGAACACCAGGGCTCTGATGACATGCCTTGTATTGACAGCCTACAATTAACACTACCTCTTACCTAAGTTCTTGACACTTGCAGGGTTTACCCAGAAGATTGACTTTATATTTACTTTGGTACAATTAACAAATACAATTAAATACTACATTGAGGAGGTGGTAAAAAGTGTGGTACTTTTAATTTTGGACTCAATGTGGGAGGGAGTAAAACGAAAGCAGTAACATGAGGTTATGAAGTGTTGTAATGTTGTGTGAAGAAAAAACCCCTTAATCTTAAGCATTACTTTTCCCTTAAAACTCCATCATATTTTTTCCATGGAACTCCATTATCCTGTGGGATATTGGGATATAGACACTTATCCCACAGGAATTACATAAAATGTATGTCAGAGCTAGTCATACTTAGAAATTTAGTCTTATCAATACATATGAACCTCTTCATGTAAACATCTGGTATTCCACAGATTTGTATTTTATAAACCATAATGTCTTATTAGAAAAAATCCTTAAAAACTGCTCCAAGATTAGCAAACACTGCTGATGGTAACTAGTTTATGTTGTATTAGGTTCTACAGGTGCAGAGAGACTACAAACAGTTTTGCTGTATACAGAAAAATACCACACCAATTGTATAGGACTGTGAAACAGCCAAGAATGGATTTTAAAAGTAAATTCCCAATAATTCAACTTCTCCTTTGATACAACTGGGTGGAAATTAATCCCTGCAAGTGTCAATAGGGGTGCTGAACCAAGAACACTGAAGTTATGCTCTAGTATTCAAGAACTTACCACTTGGGGAATGTATGTGAACAGCACAGGACCCTAGCAGCAGAAATGCTTGAAGGACTGGTACTGTAAATCTGGTAAATTTGTTCTCTGACTACTGAAAGAATACTAAAAATATAATTGCCATAAAGATTCTGACGGAGTGGTAAATATATAGGGCCCAGGCCACCTATATCAAGAGATAGCAACATAACAGACCAACAAATATAGTTGCACTATCACTGTCCAGTTCTAGGTAGTGTTAGTTATAAAAATGGTTTCCCCAGATTGCTCAACACAAATAAAAAATCTGGTGATGTCACTAGCCTCATGACTTACATTTGGTAAAAACTAAGAAATCCTAATTGTTTTACATTCTATAAAATGCAAAGAAAGTATGCATTTGACTCTAAAGTAAGAGTTGAAAGCATACTAAGAGGGGTAGTTGCAGCATGGATGAAATGGAGAGATAGCCACATTTTATGTCTAACCATCTATAATGAGAATCAGATAATGGAGAAACTTTTTGTTACAACATGATGAAAAGTTTAAAATTATAGACATAAATAAAAAATTAAATAGAAAAAAAAAAAGTTTTGTTTCCAATCTCTTCCATAAAAAGGCAACACTTCTGCTAGAGTTATATTGCATTATTCTATTACCCTGAGGACTTAATTTTTCCTATGCAAAATAATGCAGTATGGAAAAATGCCACAATTTCTCCAATCATTTAATAATTTTTTTTTTTTTACACCTGCTCCTCCACCTGAGGTGTTAGATATGGAATGCCATCTTTTAACTCGTCATTCTTCTTCACTTTCTGGATAATTCCAACTGGTTTAGGTCTTCAACTCTATTTCATGACTTACTTCTTTCCTATCTTTTCTCATCACATGCTAAAACCATCTTGGTCTATTTTCAAGCATATGGACACCATACCTCTCCATCATTTCTGCATTCTATATTTGATGTCACTGGAAAAAATAAGGTTTAGCTGCGGCTCTGCATACGAAAGTGGGCAAACAACTCTTATTCCAGCTTCTCAATATATATCAAAATTTCCACTTTCTTGCCAATATCTTTTATCTGCTATACATAAATATGGGTGCTGAATATTTTTTATCTGTTCACTAATATGAAAGTTTTACTTAACCCAAGTCCAATAATTTCAATTTATAATCTACTAAGACCTATCCTTCTATCATATTGTGGTTCTCCACGTTGCTCTCTTTCCTAATTTCTCTTGTACATTTCAGGCATCAAAAATCTCTTGTTCCACATATATTTTGCTTCTCTGGTGACAATGCCATCCTTACACCTTTCCCACAACAACCAATGTAAGAAAGCCTACACTTTTCATTCATTTCTTTTGGTTTTCCCTACCAACTGTCCAACTTCTTGAACCTGACACTGTTCTTAACTTCCCCCTCTCATTTAAGAACAAATCATTATGGAGGGTCCTTTGAAAGACTAGAACTTTTGACTTCATCACTGAACTAATTCATAAAAATTACATTAATTATAACAACCACATTTCTTGATAGAGATAGCTGGGGGGCAGGGAGCCAATTCAGTATAATTTGCATTACTTCACATAAAAGTCACCTGCAGCAATCCACAACTTATAGGAAGCTTCATATCCTGTGTCCTGCACTTTCCTAGACTGCATTCCATGCAGTTTTCCAAAGATTTAAACAAGACTATTTTATCTATGAATATTTTGAGCACCTAGCATATAACAATTATACCATCCAAGATAAATAAGAAAATTTATCTACAAGTGTAACATGAAAATAAGAAAAACTTGAACTCATCCTCAACAGACAGTATTCAAACTGGATACTGCACTATCAGTAGTTTCCAAAGTTACATTATGCCAGTTGGCTGTGTAGTATCCTCCTGTTTACTTTCCAAAGAAAATGGAGGGATCCGGCAATCAAATGTGAAGCCATCTTCTCTCTCCATACGAAATGTTCCCCTGAAAAGAAATTAAATTATCACAAAAATGAAATTTTTATGATAAAATAACGTTTCACTTATACTTACCCGGTAGTTACATATAGCTGTCGTCTTTGACGTCACGGCAGTATTCAAATTTCGCGCTAGCGCTTATCGTTACAAAGGTGATCCCTCTACCCCGCCCTCTATCGGGTATCGGGAACCGCCCCAAGAACACGCCATAAGTTTTGCCCAACTGCCCAGGTGAGGGGAGGAGGGAGGGTTATGATTATGTAACTACCGGGTAAGTATAAGTGAAACGTTATTTTATCATAAAAATTTCATTTTCACTTATACAACTTACCCGGTAGTTACATATAGCTGATTGGCACCTTGAGGAGGTGGGGCACTGGCAGCTAATAAAATTCTTGGAATTATCTACTTGCAACAAGTTAGACATAGGTTCCTTACCTTTAAAGGTAGCTGACTCAGTGGTTACTGCCTCTGTAGTCTGCTGGCCTTTATATTGTGCCGAGGATATAAGGGATCCGTGTGTCGGACACAATAAAAACAGTACCTGCCGTGAGAACATGGCTGCGTGCGGACAAGTCTGATGCCCTTGATCAGGCGCAGTACAACAAACAACAAAACGAGGATCACCTAACATTACCATAAAACCAATACCAAAGATTAAAAACTGGAAGATACTAACACATCATGTATCTCCAGGCAACCTTCAAAAACAACAACCCCAACACCAAGGTGAAAATGTTAGTTAAGGAGCGGACTCCTTTTCACCCTCCCCAACACTGTGTCAGTCGCAATAAAGGGCCCCAGCGTACTGCACTCTTCGAAAACAGTTTGCACGTCCACTAAATAATGCGATGCAAACACTGACTTGCATCTCAAAAGGTGGACTTAACCAAGTCCTTCACAGATAAGTTTCTGCTAAAGGCTACAGAAGTCGAAACCGCTCTAATCTCGTGCGCTTTTACCTTAAGAATACTCATCTCCGAGTCAGCACACTGCTCATGAGCTTCTTTTATCAGGCTTCTCAAAAAAGAAAGAAAGGGCATTCTTAGAGAGAGGCCTAGAAGGATCTCTAACCGAGCACCAGAGGTGGTCATTGGGACCTCTGAGCTTCTTCGTTCTCTGAACGTAGAACTTGAGAGCTCTCTCACAGGGCAGAGGTACCTTTCGGTTCTTCGGGACCGACCAATTGGGAAAGTCCTTAATTTGAACTCTCTTGGCCAAGGTCTAGACGGGTCTTCGTTCTTGGCTAAGAAACCAAGAGTAGACATACATACTGCCTTCCCCTTAGCAAAGCCTACTCTTTTGTCAATCGCATGTAGCTCACTTACTCTCCTGGCCGTAGCCAGAGCTACCAAAAAAGAGTCTTTTCGTGAGATCCTTCAAGGAGATGTTCGCCATCGGTTCAAAGGACTGAGACCGTAACCATCTCAGCACTACGTCAAGATTCCACGCCACTGGTCTCTTCTGGTCTCTCTTTGACGTATTAAATGATCTAATCAGATCTGAAAGGTCTTGACTCAAAGACACTTCAAGACCCCTATGTCGAAAGACCGAAGCTAACATGGCTCTATACCCTTTAATGGTAGGTACAGCAAGCTTTTTCTCTCTGTGGAGGAACAAGAGAAAATCGGCCATCTGGGCTATAGACGTCGAAGAAGAAGACACGCCTTCTCTTCGACACCAGGACCTAAACTGTGTCCACTTCGCCTGGTAAACATTGTCGGAGGATTCTCTTCTTGGCTTCGCGATAGCTTCCGAAGCCTCTCTTGAAAAGCCTCTCTTTCTGATGAGTCTCCTGACAGTCTGCAGGCGACAAGATGAAGAGCGGACAAGTTTTGGTGGAACCTCTGAAAGTGCGGCTGTCTGAGTAAATCTGGTCTCTCTGGCAGAAGTCTCGGAAAGTCTGACAGTAGGTTTAGAAGGTCCGGGAACCACTCCCTGGACGGCCAGAATGGAGCCACCAGAGTCATCCTTACGTTTCGATGGCTTGAGAACTTCGAGATTACTTGCCGCAGGATCTTGAACGGGGGAAAGGCATACAGGTCCAGGTCCGACCAGTCCATGAACATTGCATCCACGAAAACCGCTTTGTTGTCTGGAACTGGAGAGCAGTAAAGGGGCAGCCGAGTCGTTTTGTCGGTTGCAAAGAGATCTATGAGCGGACGTCCCCATATCTTCCAAAGCTCCTCGCAAACTAGGGGATGTAAAGTCCACTCGTTGGATAGGACCTGGTTCTTTCTGCTGAGAAGGTCCGCTGCTACATTTTTCTCCCTTGAATGAATCTCGTTACTAGTCTGGTCCCGATCTCCTCCGTCCAAACTAGAAGCTCCTCAAGGTCTCGTAGGGACCACGAGTGAGTGCCCCCTGTTTCGAATGTATGCCAGAGCGGTCGTGTTGTCCGCCTGGACCAAGACGCATTTGCCTTCCACTTCTTTTTGAAAGGCTAACAGGGCTAAGTGAACCGCTTTTAGTTCCTTTCGATTGATATGCCAGTTTCTCTCTTCTCTTTGCCACTGGCCCAAACTTCTTTTGTCCCCATAGTCGCTCCCCAGCCCTTGTCCGGCGTCGGAAAAAGAGTTAGGTCTGGGTTCGGAAGCTGAAGAGGAAGTCCTTGTGACAGCCTTCCTTCTGACCTCCACCAACGGAGGAACTCCTTTATCTTTTCCGAAATGGCGAATGTGAAGGAGTCCGGGAACTGTTTCCTGGGCCACTTCTCTTGCAGGTAAAACTCCAGTGGTCTCAGGTTTAGCGCCCCAGTTTTACAAACTTCTCCACTGAAGTTAAGGTTCCCACGAGGCTCATCCATTCGTTCGCGGAACAAATCTTCCTCTGCAGAAAGTCGTCGATCTTCTGCAGGCATGAGGCTATCCGTTGGTTGGACAGAAAAGCCTGAAAAGTCTGAGAGTCCAGACTCACTCCCAAATAGACAATCTGCTGACTGGGAGTAAGGCAAGACTTCTTCTCGTTGATAATGAGGCCTAGAGACTTCGTTAATTGAAGAGTCTTTGATAGGTCCTCCAAACAGCTCTCCTCTCGAAGCAGCTTTGAGCAGCCAATCGTCGAGGTACATGGAAACTCGAATTCCTTCCAGGTGAAGATGTCTGGCTACTGACAACAGGATCCTTGTGAAAACTTGCGGGCTGTCGACAGACCGAAGCAGAGGGAACGGAACTGATAAACCTGTCCCTCGAAGACGAACCTCAGGAACTTCCTTGAAGCTGGGTGTATCGGGACGTGAAAATAAGCGTCTTGGAGGTCTATCGAAACCATCCAATCCCCCTGATGTAAAGACGCCAAGACCGACTGAGTTGTCTCCATGGAGAATTTTGTCTTCTGAACGAAGACATTCAACGCACTCACGTCCAGGACGGGTCTCCATCCCCCTGATGCTTTCGTAACCAGGAACAGACGATTGTAGAAACCTGGAGATAGAGGGGCATGAAGCTGTTCTATCGCTTCCTTCTCCAGCATGGCTCGGACTTCTGAGCGAAGGGCGTCTAGTTTCGCGGAGTTGTGCGAGCACGCCTGTAAAGAAACTGGAGCCTCCACTAAAGGAGGTTTGGAAAGGAAGGGGATGGCATATCCTTCTTTTAAAACTTGGATCGTCCAAGGGTCTGCCGAGATCTGTTGCCACTCTTGCCAGAACCTTTGCAGTCTGGCTCCTACAGCTGAATGGAGGACAAAAGGTTCATTTCTTCTCTGGGGCCGTCGAGGTTCTAGGCGTGGCTTTGCCTTTTCCTCTGGTCCTGCCAAAAACACGTTTAGAGGGTCTTCCTTTATACTGTCCATACGAAAAGCGGGGACGAAACACCGCGCACAGAAGCGGTAGAAAGCACAGGTCTCTTCGCTTTCTTGGCAGACTGCGACAAAAGATCCTGGGTTGACTTCTGGGCTAACGCCTGGGAAATTGCAGCAACTAACTCTTGAAAACAGATGAGCCTTGTTTAAAGGAGAAAACAAGAGAGCCGACTTCTGGCTTGAAGAAACACCTTTTGCTAGGAAGGAGCACCAAAGTTGCCTCTTTTGAGAACCCCTGTCGTAAATAAAGAGGCCAGTTCTACTGCACCGTCGCAGATGCCCCTATCCATGCAATCCACTACTCCTACCACATCATCCAAGAGCTCGGAAGGAAGATTAAAATCCTTAATCTTCCTGGCTAAGGCCTGTCGCCCAGTCCAGGAAGCTCACAATTTCAAGAGTCCGAAATACGCTCTTGAAAACTTGATCCAGTTCGGAGGACGTAAAGAAGACCTTCGCAGAATTAAGTGCGGTCCTCCTACTGGCATCCATGAGACTGGAGAAGTCCCCTGTGTGGAGGCAGCCACACCCAGGGAAAACATTTCCCAGTCTCATACCAACTCGGTTCGGAAGGAACGACGAGGAGGGGGAAGACAGAAGACGTTCTTTCCAATTTCCCTCTTCTCGGCCAGCCAAGCATCCATCTTCTTAAGGCCTTTCTTCGCCGAGACGGACAGGACAAGTTTGGTAAAGTCCGAAGAAGAAACAGAAGCCTTGTCCCTCTTGTACTGGGACCCAGGAGACGGAGGAGCCGCAGGGCGAGAACAGAATCAGGGAAGTTCTCAATAAAGAACTTCAAGAGCTTCTTGTAGGAAGAGAGTTGCGGAGACTTCTCCTCCTTACACTGCTCCTCTAAGCCCGAGAGGAGTTCGTCAGAAATTGGGGATAAGTCCAGCTGGACAACATCTTCATCCAAGTCTCCTTGAACTGAGACTTGAGTTACACGAGCGGGGCTGGAAGGCTAGTGACATATTCTTGCTGTGTCACCGAAAGAGTTTGAGCCTGTTGAGGAGCCATCGGAGGCGCCAAAGGAGGCGCAGTTGATACAGCAACCGAAGGTGGCGCCAAAGCGGAGCCGTCGTTACCACAACGACAGGAGGCGTCAATGAAGGCGCAAGCGGCGGCGCTACGAGCGGCAGACATAGTCGCCGAGGCGGCGCCGCTGGTATCACAGGAGGCGCCAAAGGAGGCGCAATCGGCACAGCAGCCAAAGGTGGTGCCAACGGAGGCGCAAGCGCGCGCTACCGGGCGACAGAACGAGGAGTTGAGGTGGCGCCGCTGGCATCGTAGGAGGAGCCAAAGAAGAGACTTGATTTTTAGACAAAAGTTGTAAAATCGAGTCCAAACGGGCGTTAATTCCGTCAATCACAAGCTGTTGAGGTTCATCGAATGCTGGAGCAGGCGCCACAGGAACAGGAGTCACAGGAGTCGCTGGCGCCAAAGGAGCAGGCCTCTCAGATGTAATCGTCTGATAGGGAGGATCCGCCGATAACGAATGAGACGAGTCCGACGAAAGAAAGCCTCTCGGTTCTGCCCAAAAGCTACAGGAGGGGGGAAGGATCCTCCAGAAGAGCCTTCTTCTTAGGAATCTTCAATGGAGAAAGCAGACGAGACCTCTTCAAAGGTCTAGAAGAGTCGCGAAAATGCCAACCTCTAGGCGGGGAGGAACTCCAACTGGATCCACTCGACACTCTCCGCTCCTCACCTTTTCGGTGGTGAGGGCCAGCAGCCTGGGAAGCGGCAACAGGACTGCTTGAGGGGGCAACTACTCGGGAGCAGGTCCCACTCACCTCCTTTCGGCTTTCGGCATGCCTTCTCCCTGGAACCTGGGAGCCTGACAGGGGCCTAGACCTGGGAGCGTGAATGGGCCGAGAAGCTACCTCCTCCACAACACTTACACAAGGCACAACACTCGCATTATCACTGCGGTCTACTAACCGCTGCAAATTGTCCCCCATTTTCTGCATGGAAGACATAAACGCATTAAGGACTGACACGGTATCAGGATTGGGAGAAACGGTGTCCGGGGTAGGTAAAACTACAGGAACTACAGGGGGAGCAGGAATAATAGGATTTACAAAACCTCTTGACTACCTCCTGACCTCGAAGACCTAGAAGAGGCCTTCCTAATCCTATCTCTTTCTAGCTTCTTCATGTACTTCCCCAAAGCACTCCAGTCAGACAAAGTTAGAAGTTCACACTCGTTACAAGTCAAATCAGCAGAACATTTTTGCCCCCTGCATGAAAAGCACGAAGTGTGCGGATCTAGACTAAGCTTAACAAGCCTGGTTTTGCAGCCTTTGCTGCAAAACCGGATACCACTAGAACCAGAATCAGACATAATAGTCTAACTAGCGCCAGCAAAAAACAACAAACCGAGTACTTCACCAAAAAAGGAATTAGAAGTTCGAATTGTTGAGAAATACTACCAGCAGCAGAACCGTATTACGGTTCGCACGGCAAAAACTAATGACGTGTTCTTGGGACGGTTCCCGATACCCGATAGAGGGCGGGGTAGAGGATCACCTTTTGTAACGATAGCGCTAGCGCGAAATTTGAATACTGCCGTGACGTCAAAGACGACAGCTATATGTAACTACCGGGTAAGTTGTATAAGTGAAAATAAGCAATACACTGCATAGCAACCTACTTCAACTCATTTCATTTCCCATTAGCAAGTAAAATAGTTTAATTTGACAGGACTCAACCATTAATAAAGAAAAAATTTGTAAGGTTTACACTCTCTTAATCTATAAAAACCAACCTATACTGGAGTGCGTACAGATAAAATCAAGCAATCAGCTTCTCGACTTATATTTACAGTTTTGCTTCCAAACTGTAAACATCAGAAATTTGACCAAAAACTGAAATAGCATGGAGTCTGTTAAAAATAAACACTGAACTTATGAGCTTATTGTTGCTTCCATGCTCTTTGTAGTTTGCATATATTCTAATGTTTTTTAATTAAAAACCTTAATGGTTCCCATCAAGATGAAAAATTATTTCATGTGTCCTGCACAGACCTTCACAGCAAATTAATTATAAAGGATAGTATAGCCAGACCACCAAGTGAAATAACCGACAAGGCTGCCCTGAGAGTTTCTTTTCATGGAGTAGAATAAAACTAAATTGCCCTGACAGTTTCTTTTCATGAAGTAGAATAAAACTAAATTATCTTATTTCATAAAAGGCTGCTTTTCAACAACTTTAAAACTGGGTACACTGAAAATGCTGAATATTTTGCCAACTCATGTTCAAGGGATTTGTGCCCAAACTTGGGTCGGAAGGCATCTATCAAGTAACAGCATCTTGAACACGTGTGCAACATTCTCAAACAGGATACCTGTAAATATCTGTCTTTGTATAATCATGACTGCCAAAAACCATACTGTCGGTTTATTCTTCTTTAATTTGTTATAAATTTCATCATTAAACTGCCAATTCTTCTCATAACAGACTAATGATGTCACACAATCGTTTATGGGAAGTTTTATTTAAAACTAATCATTGCAGCTGCAGACCTTGCTAATTCTGATTTATTTGCACCATTTCCTTTATTGCCTAAATGAATAGGGATCTAGCTAAGTTTAACAATTAAACAGCTCCATATAAAGGACATCAGTTTTGATGAAAAATGGAATTCACTACCTCCAAGACAAGCAAAGAAAACTTATACTATTGCACTGTCTTAAAAACTTCTTGCCACTTTACTTTTGGGCTCCCTCTCTGAAACCTAAAAGGGTAGTATTCACAGTCATCATACCAAGGGGAAAAAATAGCAAATGCATAATGCTATGTAGCCTCCCATACTGGCATGTCTAGTCATGCACTGCCACTTTGCTATCTACAGTAAACCCCCCCCATATTCGCGGTCCCACTATTCCCGGACTCACCTATTCGCGGATTTCTCTATGGAACATATATACGCGTTATTCGCTGAAAATCCGCCCATTTACAGTATTTTTCACTAAGAAATATTCACTAAAATGACTGTATTTTCATCTCATTTTCATGACTAAATGCACTTTTTGTGATAAAACTATTAAAATACCCAGGTAGTGCTCGAGTTATGATAGTTCACCTTACGATAATTCAATTTTGCAATGGGGTAAGCAATTAATACTGATATGACAATATCTATAAAATATTTTTAATTTTACGCAGGCGCAGGCAGCAGCGTATAATGAAGCAGCGAGAGAGACAAAATTACAATAGACCAGCTTCTTTTCCTCCAACTCTTTATCCCATCTTCTAGTTAACCCTTAAGGGACGGATTGAGCCTCAGTGTGAAGTAAAACAGGTTTAAGGAGGTGGACGGATTGAGCTTCAGTGTGAAACAGAATTACGCACCAATGTTATGGTAATAATGATTCGAAGCAGAGGTGCCAACACTACTGTATCCTATAAATTCACTAATGGCAACTTTTATACAGACGTGAGAGTTAGACCAGTATCAGTAATGCTTGTGACTTCAAGGGGGAAAGTACTGCATCTCTCTCTCACATGAGTCTTTTTGTAAATTTGCTTGTAAATATATGAGGGGGTTGCTGTTGTTTTTTGTTTTTGTCTTTTACGATAGTATGTCGGTTGTAAATGTAATTTTACAAAGAAAATTGCAAAGAAATATTAGAAAAAGCATGTAAAAGTAAAAAAAAAGTTACTGAATCTTCCTTCTCGTAAATTTACGAGAATATTTTCCAACAAATATGCAAAAAATTTGCTACTGCTTTTATTTCTAATCTGTTTTGATATTGTGTGAGCAGTAATAATAATTTTACAAAATATAATAAATTTATTTATTAGAAAAAACATATATAAGTTGGTAAAATTTACAATTGTCTTGTAAATGAGGCCCCACAAGGGGTTGTAAATAGTCATTTTCAACTTCTCGTGGAAGGTAGGGAAAATTTTTAAGAATTTTTTATTTATACAGTGTAAATGTATGTGTCATTCTCTTTCCATTGATGTGATTTTTTTTTATTTTGCCGACCTCAAAGTTTCCCCAGTCTGGGGTGCTGCACATTGATAAATTATGCTGTCCCTTAAGGGTTAAAAAAGTAACAGAGAATGATAAAAGTATTGTTAGTATCGTTATACTCTTGCATAAATGCGTACAGCCATAAACAACCGACTGAGAAACTGTTGTTTTGTTTATCACCGAATCAGATAACAACAGGCCCTTTGCTTGTATTTCAACCATCGTACAGTAATACACAATTACCACAGGTAATAGTACAAATGATGTTACACAGAATAGGACTGATATATTTTTACATTATACCCTTATTCGGTATGGATAAAAGATCGGCAAGGAAATATACTACTAAATTTATGCTGCAAGTTGTAGCTGAAGCTGAGAAAACAATGTTCAAGCTGCTAATGACTATAAATTATCGTGCATCGGCAACATGGATGAAACTCGACCGTAATTAAAATTGGAGAGAAAGTATTTTAATCAAAACTACTGGACATGAAAGAACACATTACTACTATTTTTACGCCAATTAAACGATATATACGTAAAGCTTGTACTGTGATGAAATCAAGTGAAAATAACAGAATCTTAATTTTTTTACACAAAACAAACATTCCCAAACGGCCAATGTCATCTATTAACGAAAAAAAATAGCTAAATTAATTTCACAAAGAGATGTACTTTAAGTTATACTTCGACTTACAAACACTTCGTAGAGTATAACGAAAAATAACCTTGACCCATATAAATAAAGTATCTAGAGATTCATTTACGCTAACTGGAGGCAAGAAAAGTGCTCTGAACAGAGTTAAACACAGCGAAATAAACACCGCATAAATGATTTACAAACCAAAACACTGATCGCTATAATCGCAATTTATAATACAAAAGCAATATAAGAATATATACAATATTGTTCGATACAGTGAATTAAAGCATAACATTTTAAAAGATCCATGGAAAAGATGCATATTCGTTATGTTGATGTTTGTATAATACAACATGTAAATATAGACTACAGTATAATGTGCGCTACGCTACCGTATATGTATACAATATACCATAGTGTAGGCTAAGCTAATTCTTGTTTGTTATTCAATTTCTCTTTGTATTGAATTATCATAAGTCACTCTGCATGAACCTCCAGTATTAGCTGACATTAATAATTACTATACCGTGGACGTATAGAGTATACTTTATAGTGTAGGCTAGGCTACCATATATGAATACATGGTACCGAATACCCTAGTGTAGGCTAGGCTATATTCGAGGTACGTTTTTTCCAACAAACGATGGGTTTTTTGGAACCTAATCCCATCATTTTTAGTTTTTTATTTGTGTTTGAACTATCAAAATAGGCAGTTCTAAGTGTGTGTGTGTGTGTGTGTGTGTGTGTGTGTGTGTGTGTGTGTGTGTGTGTGTGTGTGTGTGTGTGTGTGGTACGCATCCCCGTGAATACGGGGGGTTTACTGTGATACAAATAAATTTATCCAGTACTTTACAATACACTAGTGTCATCTAGAGATCTGGTATCTTTCCTAGACAGTGACCCCCAAGGGTTTTCTGAGGTTGTTATCTAGGACTAATATTTCTTTGGGGTCATTATCTATGATATTTACCATCTTTTGTTTATGTTTATACAGTCATCTCCAATGGGCTTGTATTAAACTTGCCGCAAAGGTAGATACATACAGGGTTAAAATCCTAGGAAAGAGCCAAGATCTGGCAATGAAAGGTCTCTGAATAGGAGATTTATAATGGAAATTTTTATAAAAACTGATTAGAAAAACCCTTACCACATATGCCCAGAGGGAGCTTGCAATGAGACATGGGAGGAATACTGAAAAGCAGGTTGCTGAGATGATAGTACAGGTTCCTGACCAACAACACCTCTTCCTCTGACTGTTTCTAAAGTCCCAGAAAGGCTAAAAATCCGCCAATGTCTTTCCCGTAACTGGACTGTTAATTCTCCTAAGTTTTCAAGACGTATACAGTAACGCCACTGAAACAGAAAATGAATAATCATTGGAAATTTAAGAATACCAAGATTTATGGTGGCCATGTTACGGAGATATAAGTACCTTTGGTGAACTTTTCAAAGCAAGCATTTTCACTTAAATTTCTAAAACAATACTGATAAACAATATACTTGTAACATGAAACCACCATACATAAGTCCAACTCTTTTTAACTCTAATTAGCTACTCATAGGAGCTGGTGTGCATAGTACACTGTAATCAACATTAGGGACAGTACTATGATTCCATTCCTTGCAGTGTCTCTTCTGTCTAACTTCTTGATCTTCCTCCAATTTTCAGTACTCTGGGTCAAGAAGTGTCACCCAGCAGTTTGTCTGAACTACTTGATAACAATATTCTATTAGTAGCTACACACATGGTATATGAAAAAAATTTCTACTTGAAATTCATACCAAAACTTCCATATTACTGAAAGCAAATGAACCTTGAACTATTGATATCAACAATAAATTTACCTCTATAAACCTACCCAATAAACATTAGTGCTTTGTGATTCTCTACATCCCATATAAAAGGGAATTACAGTGACCCTAATATTTTCAGTTGTCTCCTTATGGACATCAGACAATTCGAGCCATGGATGATTACGCTCTTGCCAAGCCTTTAGCGTTTCTCTGGGACCAAACGGAGGATCTGAAAGGAGACAGGAACTGCATATACTAGAAATACAAAAACTTATGATGCCTTCTAATTCTGCTGCAGTAGAGAATAAAAATTTCTGCATAAAAGACTTTAAACTGACTATGATCATTTCATGATTATTTGTCACTGTAGTTTGTAATATTAAATTTGTAAATAAACAAATATTGCTGTAATTGCCTCCAACACCATGTAAAGCAAAATGTAAAAGGTCTCAGTGAAATTCCACAGAACTCCACTGATCTCTATTCTCGCTTCTCACAATTCCCATCCAAGTAGGACTCCCTGGGGTGGCTAGATGGACATGTCCAAGCCATCTCCATCTCTCTGTTACCATTACCTCATCTACATATGATACTTTTTATACAATTTCTCATTGTATCCTACCACTGGCCCCTAATACTCTTCTTACAAGTTATATTCTCATATCAACAAATCTTCTACGTATAGTTTCAGTCATACCATAATTCATGTCAGTATAGCAATACATGAAATTCCAACTTAGAGAACCTATATTGATTCCTAATTATCTGTAATGTTCAACTTTAAAAGTCATTTCTCCCTGTAACATAATCATATTTTTGTGCATACTCTTTTCTAATTCTGTTTTTCCTAGATTTATCTCAGTCCTAACACTAGATATAGGATGCATTCTATTAAGTAGGCTCTGTAAATTTTGCTGTGTTTTATCACCAATATAAAAAAAAAAAAACTGGCTTGGAGATGGAAGAGAAGTTCTCGACTGAAGTAATAAAAGAAAGTTGTCAGACTTAGAATATGCAGATATTTATTTACCAAAATACTACAATATTTACAAAATTTGCTTAACAGAATGCACCATATGACTAAGGGTGGGACTTGAGAGTATGAAAAGCACCTCAACTCCACTGAATTGTGGTCATCAGAGAGGGGGGGGGGAGCTGATTATACTAGAGTAGAGGTGGAGGGGTAGAGCATTCTCTTTGGTATCAATTCTATCAGAACACGATACCAACGTATGTGGTACCACACTTTTTTTACACGTGGATTGCATCTCTGAGCTCTAAAAATGCTACATTTTAACTGTAAACAATGAGGATACCGTATATCATACGAAAACATGGTGAAACTGAGGAAGCAACGAAACCCTCTATATATTACAGTATTGTAAAATCATAAAATAAAAGAAGCAATTAAATGACTGAAAATAATAAGAAATGGAGATAATAACACCCAAGAGGTAATGGTCAGCTAAAGAGAATTTTCTTCTTTGGGCAATCTCATCTGCCAGGCCATTTAAATTTAATCATTGTCTGCATGGTACTTATACTTTTTGAAAGTCACAAAAAATCTAAGAAACTCACACGCTCTTGTTGTCAGTAATGGATTAAACTTATCTGCCATCACAAAATTACCTAAAGTAACTTCTGGGAGTGTTCTACAAGAGAAACAGCCTACATTATCTACTGATCATAAAATTATCCCAGGTGTGAAAAAACCTTAGAAATACAAATCTACCTCTTTCTCCATGATACTGAAGGAACTTGTCAAAAAGGTCATGTCGAATTGGCTTTTTATCTCCAGCTATATATGGCATAACATCTTCATGAGCAATATAATCCAATCCAGGTACTGCATACAATGTTCTGCCATTGTCTTGATTTCCTAAAAATGTTACTGCTTCTGTCTGAGCTCTCTGAAATATTTACAGCAAAAGTATGATCATCCTAACATAAGTTCCAACTTCAATATAAAGTTGTAACATGAATAACCCTACTATAAATTAACTAAGCAGAGTCGACACATCTATACCAAACAAAATACCTACTACCTTATGTTTAAAGTTTACTGAAAGAAGATATCAAATTCACAGGTGAATATGGTTACTACTTTTACGAGCTGAAAAGCCAAAGATACAAATTAAATTCAGCTCAATATAAAATCACGTGAATTTGTTTACTCTATTTTACTAGACATTTTCTGAAAAAATCTGAAATACAGAATAAAATAGAGATACATGAAAAACTAAACATATACACATCATCATCTGCTATCAAAGTTGAGAAAACAATGCAAAATAGTGTAAATAGCAAAATAAAAAAAAAAACACTATTGCATGTTTACAGGAGGAAAAATACTGAAAAAATAACCATTTAAAAACCTAGATCCTAATGCAATACAGTTCACCTCCTTCTAGCACTATAGTTAGCCTATGCTGTATATCACTGCAAAGTAATTAAGTTTTCTACCATATTGCTACAGAGTAATTAAGTTTTCTACCATATTGCTACAGAGTAATTAAGTTTTCTACCAAGACAATTTAGTCTTTGTACATGAAGTAAAGTTTAAAGTAAACTAAAATCTTTAATCTTCCCTTGAAAAAGTGTTAATAAATGCATGTTATTGGTATAAACTGTATATATCCTGCATATTGAGCAAGTTTTAATTTTTACCAGGCTATGCTAAGCTTACAAAACAGCCAGTTGTTCTCTTTAATCAGCTGATAACCTCTCCTTCCAGCCATCACCTCCTATTGAAAACATCTACATACAACTATTTGATCAGAAGACTATAGTTTTAAAAACAGTTTCCTTATCTTTTTAAATTGATTTCTGGTGCATTTTAACAACTAACAACAAGAGCTCTTTTTGTAAATTTTCATTGCTTTCTGTCAGCTGATCTCACTCTTTACCATTTCAGAGAAATTTACCCCTCTCTCATATTTATATAGATATATTCTTCTTATAAATTGGCAAGTCAGAAGAAAATGCTTTTATGTGTAAGTACTTTTGTACCTTTTTTAATTCTGGATGCATCTGAATAGCCAACATTTAGAATTAAAGGAGAAATGGTTCAGTGAGAGTGGAGAACCCCACACATCATCAAGTGGCATAGTGTGCACACAAATTAACCATACTTGCAGTCACCAAATTAAAAACTCTGGCACAATTTTGAGTTTAGAGCTTAATTAACATATTTTATACAAAAGGAGACAAACATTCACATCTTTCGAAGTTTGTAAGATGAAGGTTCGTGTGTAGTGGACTTAATGTAGTCTCATAAATCCCAAAAATTAAACCAGCAACAAAATTATGATAACACAAAGATTGAGATGAAGTAACAAGCAAAGAGAACTTCATTTTAACATACTATGAAAAGCCAGGAATTCCAAACCACACCAAAATTGGTAGGATAATAGAGTAAACAATGATGAACATCTATGACACCTGCTTGCCAGTTTCAAACTGTCTCCATGCCAATAACTTATCACACTTCTTTTAACTAATTCAAGGAAAAATATAAGAAGGCAAAACCAAGCAGATGAGCTTTAACTGGCAGACACATTTGGAATTATTATTGGTGGCTTGGAGTTTGGATAAGCTGACAGGAAAGTGGGAATTTTTTTTTTTTTTTTGAGCGTGCCTAGAGAATGGGCAGGCATTGAGGCAACTGTAAAGTGACCGACTGTGATTAAACAAAGTTCAGAACAAAGAGAAACACCAAGTACTGACAAGTCTGTATTCCTTATACTTAGGTAACCTGTCAGCAGTGAAAAGTGAATCCCGCTCCAATAAAAAAGCTTGGCACACTCACAATATAAGGGCAATCTCTGGAATCTATTAAAACTTGATAGTAAGTATGGGCTCTTCCTTTTACCTCCTTCCCAACTTGATTATAATTTAGCGTATCTTCTATTGGCCTGAAATGACGAAATAGATTGGTACCTCAAAAGCACAGTTTTTAATAAAACAAATACACACTTCCCACTAAGAAAGTGTTTACATTTACATTAATATCCAATTTCATAACACAAGTTCAAAAAACTACTTAAAAGAATCAGCCAACTAACAATAGGTTAAGTTAGTATAAAGAAAAAAAACTAACAGTTAAACCATCTGCAACAACAGAATGCCACATATTAAGGCTGTGAAGAAAATGACGAAGAATGAATCTGGTTTGCCTCCTGTAATAATAAAATTTTAGTTCTGAGTCCCAAACTATCTTGATGAGGATGACCATGATACCTACAGCACCTGAAAATCCTTTGGAGGCACTTGCTCTCCAAACTTATGAAACACTGACCTAATCCCTTACAATCCTCACTTCTGATTTATTACTCCGCATGAATTTTTTTTTATATCTTAGACTGTTTACTATTATTTTCCAGGTCTCAGAATATGCAGCATCAATTTTTCTCAAACGGTATCTCTTACCACGTTTACATCTTATCAACTGTTGCAGCTTCATATGATAGTGCAGCTTCATGTTATATTTAAAGCTGCCATTTCTTTCCAAATGATTCATTTCAATATGATGTGTGTTGATTTATTCAACACTGATACTCATTTATTCATTCTGGAAGTGAATATGTCATTATACACAGAGGACTCAGGTAACAACACTGATAGGTCCTACAGTATGGGCAAATATAAGGCTGCCAAATCCTTCATTTCCTTTTTTTATTAAGAGAAATTCACTACATTTTTCATGGGGATGAAAGTACCTTCGAATAATTTGTGAGGAAAATACAATACTAATACAAAGTGTAGAAAGAAGACAAATCTAGAGAGAAAACAGCCATGGAACAAAATGAAATCTAAAGTTTTCCCAGCACTGCAGTTACCAAAGAGCTTTGCCAACTTGCTGAATGCATAAATATTTTGGTCAAGAAATGCTATTCCAACCACTCCTTTCAATGGAAAATCTACCTATGAAAATCTTTATCAAATAAAAAGATACCTATATTTATCAATTCATGAGCACTTTGATGAAGATATACTTTCACCCTAAGGCCTAAGCTATACTGTATAAGATCTGGCCTGTTCAATACAACATAGGGGTAAATTTTGGCTTTTTCATAATCAGTAAGAAAATGATAAAAATTCATCAATCATTAATGCTGTATCTTTCCATACTAATACAATCTAATGTATTTTGTATTCAATATACGGCATGCATAGAATAACAATTATGATTATATATTTTTTGAGGTCTATATCTGTAAGCATATATTAAAAACCATAATTCTGAGGAGCATATTCTAAAAAAATAAAAACACCTTTTCCATAATCTTCATAATCCTTCCCAATACTTCTGACTTTAAAGCTTCTTACCTACTGGTATTTAAGTATTGCTGAAAAGGAGAAGACACAGTACAACCTGTATGTTTTAGATGTTGTAGGATCTCTCTCTCTCTCTCTCATTATTTCTGTATTTGAGATTCATGATAATTCACAATTCATGATAATTTACAATTCATGATAATTTACAATTTTCCCACACAAACAAACCTGAAGCCCTTTGTACAGATACTATAACCTCTGACAAGAGCTGGCTCAATTGCTGAAGTTTGGTACTATAGTAGTTAATTAGCAGCAGGTGAGTGAAATGCAGGGGAATCAGCCACACAGTCAGTAAAGAGAGTCCATTTTTTACTCAGGTCCTACAGAGAAAATGTCCAGCAGCTATCCCAGGTCCTACAGAGAAAATGTCCAAAGACTTTTGGGTAATGTCATTCAACTACAGAGACGAAAAGGTGATCTGGCACCACTGATCATCTGCACTTAGTACCTGTTACATGGGTAAGTTACTGCTTAACCCTAATGTCCAAGAAATGCCCTTGATTTTGTGAGACCTCACCTGAAATATTATGCCATCCCCCTTGCCAGATGATTGGTATGCCTGACTGATTTCCTTTCAAAGCCAGAATGAGACAGCATTCCTTGATACTTTCTTCTCAAGTCTGCTGGTACTAATGAACAGCCATCGACATCAAATCCTTCTCAGATAGTCTTGCAAAACTTACAATGCACGCAATAGCATACCTCTGTAATCATTACCTACAACAAAGGGAGGAGATAAAAAATTACTTCTCTCATCAGAGCTCAGTAATGAATGAGAACAACAGGAATTACTATCCCTTTGAATCATACAGTGAGAAGTACAGTTTGGTACAAGGCAGTTCTTGCATCTTGGAAGGAATGGGGATACACTGGATCATAAACAAACTCAGGAAGTCGTCCCTCATCCTCAGGTGAGCAAACACCACCACCAACCATCAGAGAACAAGGTGCTCATTGAAGTCTCATGGGACTCCTTGTTTAAAAGGATTTTAAGACCCCTTCTTACAGAAGTAAAACGGGCAGAAGACTTGGAGGACGGGAAGGAACTGTTCAATGAAAAGGAAGAAGGGGAAGACTGGCACAAGCATTTCTTCACCTTACTCAATAAGGTTTAAGCTTCACTGAATACAGCCTTTGTTCGATACCACTGGGGTGTATCTTCGGAAGTGTAGGATGGCTGCTACAGAAGGTTCAACAAGGCTGTTTTCCTTAGTGGGAACACCAACAGCAGACGCAGCATTATGAGAAATACCTTAGCCAAACTTAAGCATGAAAGATGGGCTGCACTGAATATTGAGGGATGGTAACATCTTCAGCAGGTACTCTATCAATGCAGACTTACCAGGAGCAGCTGATGAAGAGGGAAAGGCTGTGTGAACCATGTGCTCACAGTGGCCTTACTTGGAGAGAGCCTGGCATGTGCAACTTCCCATCAATCACACACCCACTAACATCCTAAGCACCTCTGTTGTTTATTTTTCCTCACCTCCAAAGTGGACAAAGAAACACACATATATACCATACATCCAAAAACAAAGTTTCAGCTTCCATGACACACAGCAACACACACATCTACCCTGGACAAGGTGCTACCTTATGGGTGGCAAGTGAGGAGACCCCCGACCCACCTGCCAACTTCCAATTAACCATCTTGTTACCGCTTCCAGCTCCAGATTGCTTGAGGAATATGCCTATATAAAAGGTGATGGTTTGCATTCAACAGGAACATAACAGCAATTATAATATAAAAAAATACAGCAATAACAATAAAACAGAATATCTTACTTGGATTCCTTTTTGTTAGGAACATCTCTATCATATACTCTTGCAAGCCATGGGAAGAGTACAACTCCTCTATATCCAAATACACGATGTAAGAAAAGTTGTCCAGTTTCATATTTTCCTGAAATTTTTGGAGACTCAAATTTGCCAACCTCAGCTAACCGATAATTGCTGGAAAAAAAGAGATTTCTATTATATAAACAAGTATAAGTCACAAATTTAAAAGATAACACATATTCATTTTTCATAGATATACAGTACAAACCAGAAGTTCTTAGCATGGAATTCCTCTCATGACAGCTGGTCCAATTGTTGAAGCTTGGTAACATGATATTTTAATGATAAAATAAAGTTTGTTCATACTTACCTGGCAGATATATATACAGCTGTATTTCTCCGAAATCCGACAGAATTTCAAAACTTGCGGCACACGCAGTGTGGCCAGGTGGTTAGTACTCATTCCGCCGCTGGGTGGCGGGAATCGGGAACCATTCCCATTTTCTATTCAGATTTTCTAGTGCCACTGTCTCCTGAGGGGAGGTGGGTGGGCACTATAATTATATATATCTGCCAGGTAAGTATGAACAAACTTTATTTTATCATTAAAATATCATTTTGTTCATGAAACTTACCTGTCAGATATATATACAGCTGAATCCACCATTGGAGGTGGGTAGAGACAGAATAGGATTTAGGAAACAAATAAATGTAGGCGATTGACGCCTTGGTTCCTTACCTGTTAGCATAGCTGACTTCGAGGTTACTGTCACCCAAGCCTGCTTCTGCTTTACTAGATTCTCCAGCAAGGTAGGGACCTATAAAGCTGGTGAGATCTAGATGACCTGTCCACGGGGGCGAGACCACAATGGGACTAGATCATATGACCATACTGAGAGGGAAAAAGAGCAACAACCAACCACCTGACCGAGCCTAACTAAGCCATTGAACCTAATATAGGCTAAAGATTGGGACGTCCACATCGGTGGCCACCCAACAACCGAGAATACAAAAACCAAGATTAAAAAATACCACCTAACCCCTAAAGGATAGGATGAGTATTGCCCTCTTCTCCCAACATTGTGTCTGCGGAAACGTATGGTCCCAGCGAAGAACAGTCCTCAAAAGTTGACTTCACATCTCGTAAGTAATGCGAAGCGAAAACTGAATTACTCCGCCAGAAGGTGGTACCCAGAAGATCGTTAAGAGACATGTTCTTCTGGAAAGCCACCGAAGTCGCGATGGCTCTCACTTCGTGAGCTTTCACTTTAAGAAGCCTCATGTCCTCTTCTTGGCAGGAAGAATGAGCCTCTTTGATAGTACTTCTTAAAAAGAATGACAGAGCATTCTTGGACATAGGCAAGTCAGGTCTTCTAACCGAACACCAAAGATTGTCTGACGGGCCTCGGCTTTCTTTCGTCCTGGCTAAGTAGAATTTGAGAGCCCTGACAGGGCACAAGACTCTCTCTGATTCTTGTCCAAGAATCTCCGTCAAACCTTTGATTTCAAACGTCTTGGGCCACGGGTTTGAAGGATTTTCATTTTTGGCAAGAAAAAATGGACTTAGGGAGCAAACGGCATTAGGACCCCTAAAGCCAATGTGCTTGCTAATAGCCTGAACTTCACTAACCCTCTTCGCCGTCGCCAGAGAAGTTAGGAAAATCGCCTTTCTAGTCACGTTCTTGAGAGAAGCAGAAGACATAGGTTCAAAAGGACCTGACATAAGAAATTTTAGGACCACATCTAGGTTCCAAGGAGGAGTCATGGGCCTAGGAACCTTAACAGTTTCAAAGGATCTCAAGAGATCGTGGAGATCCTTGTTGTCGACTAAGTCTAGGCCCCTGTGTCGGAAGACTGCCGACAGCATACTTTTATAGCCTTTAATGGTAGAGACTGCCAGTTTTTCTTTCTCCCTGAGATGTAGAAGGAAGTCCGCTATTTGAGGCACAGAGGTCGTGGTCGAGGAAATCCCGCTGCTCTTGCACCATCTCCTAAAATTGGCCCACTTCGATTGATAGACTGAATTAGAAGAGGGTCTTCTGGCACTGGCGATAGCCTTTGCCACTGCTCTCGAAAACCCCCTCGCTCTTGCCAACTTCGAGATAGTCTGAATGCAGTTAGACTCAGAGCGGGGAGGTTTTTGTGGAATCTTAGGAAATGGGGCTGCCTGAGAAGATCTACTCTCAGGGGGAGTGTCCTTGGGAAGTCCACAAGGAAGGTCATGACCTCTGTGAACCAATCCGCTGCTGGCCAAAAGGGGGCTATTAAAGTCATCCTTGTTCCTTCCGACGCTGAGAATTTTCTGATCACTTCTCCCAGGATCTTGAAGGGAGGAAAAGCGTAAAGATCTAGGCCTTTCCAGTCCCAGAGGAGGGCATCTACTGCTAAGGCTCCCGGATCTAAGACAGGGGAGCAGTAAAGAGGAAGCCTCTTTGTTCTGGACGTCGCAAAGAGGTCTACTAGGGGACGTCCCCATAACTTCCACAGATCCAAACACACCTCCTCGTGAAGGGTCCATTCTGTCGGCAGAAGTTGATGCTGCCGACTGAGAAGGTCTGCACGGATATTCTCTACGCCCCTGCGATGAACCTTGTGAGAATTGTGATCCCCGAGCATGAGTCCAAAGCAGGATCTCCTTTGCCAAGTTGAACAGGGAACGGGGAGCGAGTACCCCTGCTTCTTGAGGTAAGCTAAGGCTGTGGTGTTGTCGAATTCACCTGAACAACTCGGCCTGACACACGATCCTCGAAGAATTGGAGGGCTAGATGGACAGCTCCTAATTCTTTGAGATTGATGTGCCAGGACACCTGTTCCCCTCTCCAGGTGCCTGACACTTCTTCCCCTCCTAGTGTTGCTCCCCATCCTTCCCTGGGCGCTGCGTCGGAAAACAACACTAGGTCGGGGCTCTGAAGACGTGAAAACGCCTCCTGCCAGTAACAAGGGGTCGAGCCACCACCTCAGGTGAGTCTTGACAGACGGAAAGATCTTCAAGGTCTCTTCCAGGTCCTCCTTGTTCATCCAGTTCTCCGCTAGGAAAAACTGGAGCGGCCTGAGATGAAGTCTTCCCAGGGAAACAAACTTCTCCAGCGAGGAAATGGTCCCCAGCAAACTCATCCATTCCCTCACCGAGCATGTTTCCTTCCCCAGGAGAGACGAAACTTTTTCCAAGCAATGTTGTTGACGTTCTTGGGATGGATACGCTCGAAAAGCCACTGAATCCATCTGAATCCCCAGATAGACGATGGACTGAGTCGGGATCAGATGGGACTTTTCTTTGTTGACTAGAAGTCCCAGGGACTTCGTCAACTCCAATGTCGAATTTAGGTCCTCCAGACACTGAGCTTGGGAAGAAGCTCGAATGAGCCAATCGTCTAGGTAAAGCGAAACGCGGATCCCCGCCAAGTGAAGCCACCTCGCCACATTTCTCATGATCACTGTGAATATCATGGGAGCTGTGCTGAGACCAAAGCAAAGAGCTCGGAATTGGAAGACTCTTCCCCCCAGTACAAACCTCAGGTACTGTCTTGACTGAGGATGTATGGGAACGTGGAAGTATGCATCTTGTAAGTCCAGAGAGACCATCCAATCTCCTGGTCTTAGAGCTCCGAGAACAGACTGTAACGTTTCCATCTTGAACTTCTCTTTGACAATGAAGCGGTTCAGTCTGCTTACGTCCAGTACAGGTCTCCACCCTCCCGACTGTTTCGGGACTAAGAACAGTCGGTTGTAGAACCCTGGAGAGGCTAGATCCTGAACTGGCTCCACAGCTCTTTTTACGAGCATCTGCTCCAAAAGATCTAAAAGGATCTGTTGTTTTTCCCAATGGTAGGAGGGCGACAGATCCTTGGGTGACGTACAAAGGGGTGGCGAATCGAGAAAGGGGATCTTGTAGCCTTTCTCTAGAACTTTGACGGACCAAGAGTCCGCCCCTTTCGCTCTCCAGGCTCCCGCAAATGAAAGTAGCCTGGCTCCCACAGGTGTCTGGAGGAGTTGATGATCACTTTTTGCCCCTGGGCTTCGATGGGGCTGCTCCTCTGGAAAAACCTCTCCCTCGCGGAGTTGATTTCGAGGAAGAAGCTCCTCCACGAAAGGGCTGTTTCTTCTTGGAGGATAGAACTGACGAAGACGTAGAAGGGACTGAAGGACGTCTAGACGAATGGGCCAGTAAGTCCTGCGTTGCCTTCTCCTTAAGACTGGAAGCAAGATCCTTGATTAAAGGCTGGGGGAAGAGATGGCTCGACAAAGGGCAAACAATAATTCAGCCCTTTGTGTGGCGAAACTGACTTGGAGGTGAAATTGCAGTACAAGGCCCTCTTCTTTAAAAGACCTGTACAAAAATGGGAGGCCAGTTCCTCAGAGCCATCCCTGACGGCCTTATCCATGCAATTCAAAACACTGGATAGCTCCCCCAGGCTGATCGAGTCGGGGCTTCTAAGCTTGAGGTCTAAAGCACCCAAGCACCAGTCTAAGAAGTTGAAAACTTCCATAGATCGGAAGAGTCCCTTCAGATGATGGTCGGTCTCGGACATCGTCCACGAAACCTTAGCAGTCGACAGTAGGGACCTCCTGGAAGCGTCGACAAGGCTGGCGAAGTCTCCTTGAGACGAAGAAGGAACTCGAGAACCGACGTCCTCACCTGTCTCATACCACATGCCCGCCTTACCGCAAAGCTTAGAAGAAGGAAGGGCAAAAGAAGTCTTGCCTTGCGTCTTCCGTTCCTCCATCCAGGCGTTAACCTTCTTGAAGGCCTTCTTCGTAGCCAGTGAAGAAGTCATCTTCACAAACCCCGGCGTTCTCCTCGCTTTGGAAGAGGCAAGCTGCGAAGGAGGAGAGAGAGGAGCCGAGGGTTTAAACTTATCACCGAATAAGTCCTTAAGAAGACCGGTTAACACCTGGTAGTCGGAAGACGAGGAAGCAGAAGGTTGATCAAAACCCGCAGGCTCAGAATCGCCAGAGACTTCTCCTTCATGAATGGGCGAACCACGAGAATCACAAACAGCTTTCGGGGAACGAAGGCCTTGAGGTCCGATACGGAAGAGGGATCTACTTTTCCCTGCAGGATCAGAATGCTCTGGAGCGTCGTCCGGCGACTAAAGAGGCGTCCTGGCGGCGTCCTGAAGAGCATCCGATCGGGAGCCCAACCTAAGCGTCATGCTGAGCGTCCTGCGAACGTCCTGTGCGGCAGCGAGAAAGCGTCCTGACGAGCAGCTAATGAAGAGTCCTGGATAGCTGCTTGCGGGCGTCGTGATGATGACGAGAATCACGAAAGGGAACTCGTGAGCTGTGAGGACGACAGGGCGAAGAAGCAGGAGATGGAGACGAAGAAAAAGGAGCAGGAGACGGGACTTCCTGGACTTCTTAATGGGGAGCCTCAAGTCCTTGCGACGACGCGGTTCTGATTCCTTCTCGGCCAGAAGAGAGGCCAACTGACGCTGCATATCTCGTAAGATACTCTTGGAAGGAGAGGTCTCATATCCAGGAGGAGAGGAGAACCTACGGGAAGAAGAGGGGCGAGGGGACGCCTTCTTCTTCCTTACAGGAGCAAGAACAGCTCTCTCCTTAGAGTGACTGGGGCGCTCAAAAGCGTCCTCCTCTGACGGCGTCGGGTCCTCTTCTGTGGCGGGAAAGCTTCAAAATCCCGCACAGACGGAGAAAACTGACGAGAAGCGTCATCTCTAAAGCTCCTCTTCAGTGGGCGAGAGTCCTTGCGAGAATTCCAACCCCTACGAGGGGAGGACGCCTCGGAGGACGAAAAGCAGTCCTTAAGGATACGAGCGGCCACGATCCTTGGCAGCCTGGGAAGTGACAACAGGAACTGCGAAAGGGACGTCAGATCGGTGGGAAGCCCCGTAACCCTCTTACGGCTTTCGACATGCCTTCTCCCTGAGTCCTGGGAGTCTGACAGAGGTCCAGGCCTAGAAGCATTATGGGGCCGATCTGACGCCCCCTCCACGACACTAGGGGGAACACTACACTGCACAGCACTTTGAAGCGAAGACACTTTGTTTTCTAGAGCACGGATGGTGTTCATGATCTCCGTCAGGGCCAAACCCCCGCAGACACAACCTCAGGGCCCGAGGCAAAACCACAGGGACAGGTACAACAATGTCTACATTGGGGTTATCAGGTGAAGAAATAGAACCCTGACTCTTACACACACTCCTGGAGGAAGACCTCCTGATCCTGTCACGCTCTAACTTACGAACATAGGAATCATACAATTTCCAGCTCGCATCAGACAAAGGCTCACACTCTTTGCAGCGATCATTGATCAAACATACATGCCCCTACACCTCATGCAAACCGGTGAGGGTCTACACAAGCCTTCGGTAGCCTCACCTTGCACTCACTCACACAACATACTCGAAAGCTAGCAGAACTAGTACCAGACATCATTCAAGAGCAGTCAAAAGCAAAATCATAAACAGTCCACAAAAAGCGTATGCCAATCCACAAGCCAAAGTCAAAAAACCAAAAGTCAATAGAATACTCAAGTGGAAAACTATGCAAGTTAACGAAATCCAGAGGCGGAGGTACTGTAAACAGATGTTAACAGTACCGGCGACAGAGAAAATCTGAATAGAAAATGGGAATGGTTCCCGATTCCCGCCACCCAGCGGCGGGAATGAGTACTAACCACCTGGCCACACTGCGTGTGCCGCAAGTTTTGAAATTCTGTCGGATTTCGGAGAAATACAGCTGTATATATATCTGACAGGTAAGTTTCATGAACAAAAAGTTAGTTAGCCTACAAGCACCTGGCAAGTGAAGGACAGGGGAACCCACTCACTTCAGCAATAAGCTCGTTGCAGAGTTGGTTAGAGGTAGATAATGGTAAAAGACAGCAGGTTTATATACCAAGAAAAAATGCAAATAATACAAATTTGCAATTTGTGGCTATGACAGTACTAAAAACCTCTATCTTTTATATGAAGACTCACTCCTTAGGCAGATGGAAATGCCTCGAGATTATGAATGGTGTTAATCTCCCTGCCAAAAATGTCAGCTTCCTGGTCGAGTAAGTGAGCAAAGGAAAGACAACTCCTGTAACCTCCCCTGCATCCATTATGTTTGATGTTGCAATCTTGCTCTTGGAAAAAGGAAGACTTAGGTTTATCATGTAGGAAGGAGGCACCTACAAAAATAGCATAATATTCTAAAATCCCCGACACATGCTCCACCATGTGACCCATTTGTTAAAATAGGGACAGAGAGAGTCACATCTACCTACTAAAGAAAGGCCAGAGATTGATAACTAACCAACAACTTTTTTAACACTTGAGAACACATCAACTAGCTGCTGGGAGGAAGAAGGCAAATTAAGGTAAGGAGCACCAGTCATCATTCTTGCACCCAATCTTTTACATATCTATATAACTTTAACCCATTCGCTGCATGGGACTGCAACATTTGATTTTAAACTTACAGGATAATCTCCGGACAAGGGCTAGACTTTAGTAACTATCAAAATAACATAGAGAGGTTTCTCTCAGTGATGTTCATAGTAGGACAAAATCCTTTTTTAGGAAATGACAATGATAATAAGAGACCTGAACTATCAGATAGTATAGTGACAGTAGTGAACATGGTGATGTTTATTATATCATAGTTATAGACAAACCTTCCTTGGATAATTTCTTAACTTCAGGTTTTATGAGAGATGATCATGAATCAGGAAATGACAGAGGAGGAAGTATTTTTCTCAAGCACCAGAGGTGGTGTGAATAAACAAAGAAACCGTGACAAAATCTGCAAATGGAAGACCATTGAACATTCAGTTTGTAAACAAATTGGTGGTCTGAAACTTTTATTGGAGATAATAAATTCTCATTTTCTACAGAATGCCAAGTCTAGCTTTGATTTTTTTTTTGCTTTGATTTTTATTTTTTGAAGTTTTCCAGATGAAATTTTTCACCAAAAAGCAAGCATTTAAAATTTGTAACAAAGATTTTCATACTGAATTACGAAAATGGCGCTACAGTCGACCCCTGGTATTCACAGTGGATGCGTACCACAACCCCCGCGAACAGCTAAAATCTGGGAATACTTGACACCCCTCTAAAAACACTTGTAACTGCCTATTTTGATAGTTCAAACACCAAAAAACCCCTCTAAAAATGCTTAGCCGAGTATTTTAATAGTTTTATCACATAAAATACATTTAGTCACGAAAATTATATGAAAATACAGTAATCAGTGAATATTTCTCTATGAAAAATACCGGGAATAGGCGAGTTTTCCGCAAATAATGTTCCACAGAAAAACCTGCGAATAGGTGAAGCCACGAATCTGGATGTATCACACTGAAATAAATCGCCATTGAAAGCTACATAATTCAGTATTTGAATAATTACCTGCATGTCATTTCCATATTTTATTACTCTACTATAACAAAACATTATAATAACATAATAGTACAGTGTACAGTGACCATACCCCCCATTCGTGGTTATAGATTCATGGCTTCACCTACTAGCGGATTTTTCTGTGGAGAACACTATTCACGGAAAATTCACCTATTCACGGTATTTTTCATAAATATATACTAGTTACTGTATTTTCCTACAATTTTCGTAACTAAATGCACTTTTTGTGATAAAACTATTAAAATACTCGTATACGCATTTTTAGAGGGTTGTCAAGTATTCACAGATTTTGGTTATTCGCGGGGGGTTGTGGTACACATCCCGCGCGAATATCGAGGGTCGACTGTAATATTATAGAGCAAAAGTAATGAAAATAACAAGAATCGAAATACAAATATAAAAGGGAAAAAATAAGTCAGTTACATGATTAGCAGTACACTGGTCTCGTCACTAGCAGCGATAACTGGCTTGCAACGAAACGGTTACGTGAGATGTTCAGAGGAGCATGTGCAGCTAAACTTGTTGAGTGGTCACCACAAGCACTAAACAGAATGTATTGAAGGACTTTGAGAAAAACAACCTTGAGCATAACATAGCTGTTGTTTACTTCACCTCCCACAATTTGCACCACCCCCTAATTTTAATATCTATATGTACATATCAATTAAGAAAGTACAGTACCACAATGGAAAACGTACATATCAATTAAGAAGGTACAGTACCACAATGGAAAACCAAGTTTTTGGGCGCCTCTGTGAATAACCTTGTCATTATCATAATCCTGCTGTTATGTCAGGTTTATTGGTTAATATGTCAAGCCAAGTTGAATTCTGACAAGGTCCATCCAAATTCTAAAGCAATGAGCCTGCATCATAGGCTATACTGACAAGGTGCAATAATAAAACTTGTAGCCCTGTCAGCATTATTTAACTTTAGTAACATACCATTCAACTGAATTTTCCAAGCTGTGCTTACAGGGTAAATGATAGGGGTTTAGACACATGCATGGCAGAATTTTCTCTTTTCACTCAATATTTAATTGGAGAAATAACAAAAAAATTAAACCTTTAAGAAAACCTTTCAAAATATTGAAGCTTCATTAACAAAATGAGCTATGGGAAACTGCCATACAAACTAAAATAAGCATGTGAAGTCTTCGTAAGATAGGTGTTGAAGGCAATTTTGAATCCAATATGGCGTCTTACCAAATGCTGAGACAAAATTGAGAGGCAACTGAACACTTCCTTCCCAGTGGTCATTTAACGGTGTACTGACACTAATTGTGTATATAAGTAATGTTTATAAATATTGCTCAAGATTTTAGTTGTACTCAGCACGATAAAACATTTTGTTGTCTATACTAGTGAAAGTCATGTGGTTGAGCTGAAATGCATTTTTACCTTTAATCCGTGGTTTTATCCTTACTGACATCACAACTGAAGCTCCACAGTGCTTATTTGATTGTAATTATGCACATTTTGTTCTTAATTCACTCACAATACCACTTAAAATACGTGAGAATGTTTCTTTACAGTACTTTACTCCATCAAAGTGGCGAAACTGTGGCGGGAACAATTTTCCAGCCTTACTGTACATCTGGCTGTCACAAACATCCGAGAGCGGACGACGCATTAGTGAACTGTTTACGACAGAAATGTAGTATTTTGTTGTTAGGACTTTTCATTTATATAAGTCCATATTACTATGTATACTTCTGAGACATGTAATGTGTACATATGAGTGTTACCACTTTGGCGAAAATTCACGAAAGTTGAGTATGACAATTTATCTAGAACTGGTACGAGAGTCAAGATGACATGACTTCAAAATATAGGACTGAAATAAAGGTTTTAAATCCAAAATTATTACTTAAAACACCATTATATTTGACAAAACTTACACTGTGTATGTGATATAGCCTATATATTACACTGTATGTAATATATATTAATAAATAAAAAAATGAGAAGACGCAAAAAATAGCTAAATCGTAATGTTCACGGCAAAAGCATTGAAATCTGTGTCAGAAATCTGGTTGCTCCAACAACAAATATTTTCAAATGATTTATAATGAACATGTAATACATTTACTCAACTTATAACCTTATTCTGGTGTTTAGCTACCTAGTTATTTAAATATTATCTAGCGCCCCGCCGTCCAGAAAATTTGCTAGAGTTCCCCATCCAAGCCCCGAAACACGCCAGCATTTACCACTGATGTCAAGGAAACGGTGTCAGCATCTATGGATACAAATATTTTGCAGATTTAACACAGGAAATGGGCAGTTTGTTTACACAAGTGACTCGGCAAATATTGAGATGGTGTCACTCGTCCACTTTTAAAGTGTTTTAAGTAAAAGTTTCAAGAGCGTTATGGCCCGTAAGTTAGCACCGCACATGGCTAAATCTTAACGAACCTCTGTTTAATAAGAAATATGCCATTATTTAGTAATTTAGGAGAAAACTGTTACTTTGATAGGAACGTAGAGGTCTCAGCATAGTTGTGTAGAGGGGGCACAAGTCTCAATGATGCTGATGGGGGAGCGTTCGAATGCGTTTTCTGGAAGTGTCCAAACAGCAGACGAATGTCGCAGTATCTCACGCTCCCAGTGTTTACTCTAGTTGGATTTTCTATGCTGTGCTTATAAATCTCCAGGGTCAGTTGAGAACGACGGACAAAGGTTCCGCCACCAAAAACAAACCCAATCTTTCCTAGCCAGACTTTACCTTCTTAACCCGATTTAGAGTGCTGTGCCCTAACTTGTTGGGGGGCGGGGAAGCCCCTCGTGGCACCCACGTAACACTAAACATCAGGAACATGGCCTAAGCTTTTACTTGGAAGTAGGTTTAAAGCCTGCTACTATCATTCTGCAAACTACCCAGGATGAGTGTAGAATGACAGGAACCGGGAAGATAAAGTCTGATTAGGTCAATACATGGTATTCTAGGAAAGGTTAGGTTTGTTTTTGTTTGCAGATCCTGTTCCTCTCATTCTACACTCGCCCCACCCTGACCACTATTCTGCATTCGCTCCTGACCAGAGGGGTGCGGTAGTAATCTTCAGTTTTGCCTCTAGGGCTCCTCATAGCCTAAGCTTACCTGTCACCATGGAACTAAGACTACGGTGAAATAACTGGCTGTGACGTGGTAGCTGTGTCCGCTGCTGCCTGACACGCTTTCAAAAAATGCGGAGCGCCTGCAGTTTACGCTGACACGGGGTGTCGTCTGCCAGTTTCCTAGTCGCGGAGGAATACCAACATACGAAATCGGTACTAAAATGACGAAATCATAACTAACCAACCTAACCTAACCTAGTGCAGCGTGCCCTTACTTGGCCAGGGGGGCGAAGCCCCCCTGGACCCCCCAAGTAAGATAGAGAACACAGCGTTTCGTGTGTAACTACTTACCTTGGAGGATACCTTGGCAGACGGGGCAAACGGCTTTACGTGGCGCCAACGTAAACTGCAAACTACCGAAAAAGGCATTTACAAAAACTTCACATGCTTATATTTTATTAATTTGGCAGTTAGCCTAATAATAAGACATTTTATTGGCCCAAAGAAACTTCAGTCTTTTGAAAGATTTCTTAAAGTTTCATTTTCTTGTTGTTTGACGAAGTAAATATCGAGTGAAATGGAGAAAATTTAGCGATCGGTGTGTCCTGGGTGATATTTTACCCCAGCCTACGGTAGGCCTTGCGTACCTTGGCGATCACGAGGTTTGGCTAGGCCTTTTGACAGCCTAAACAAGCAAATATCATGTGAAACCACGTGCATGATGGGTCTGGTCGTAATGAATTTGGGATATTAAAGGCATTCTAATATGCGCAGTAAAACGGCTTAGGCTTGTCTATCTTAGAGAGCCAAAGTCAGTCCAGGAAATTAGCCTCAGTAAAACAGTGACAAATAAAAACGATAATAAAAAACGTATCTCTAAACCTGCCCGGCCATTGTGAACAAATACCACTAAATGCCTCTCACTCACCTAGAATAATTCGCTATTGGCAGTACAGTTATTCGAGAAAGCTTGGTAAAACAGAGCGCCTTGTTGATCATCATAACTGTTGCCGATTGCACAGTGACCTGCTATAATAAGCAACCGAGATCCTTCCCGGCACCACTTTGACATTTCCGATAATTATATGACTCCGAGTAGTGAACTTTAAGCAATTAATATTTTCGATTCGATATATATCACAGCAAATAAAGGTGAAAGTTTAATTATTTGCCTTACGAAGACATGAGAATATATGCTCATTTGAAAACAATAACAGCTGTAAACATAAAAATTGCCACGGATCTAAAATAATACCTAGACACCAAAAACATTGCTTGGCAGAGAAAACAAGCTTCCTACGACGGAGAGCTTGTTACTGGTAATGTGCCGGACAAAACCAGAATGAAAGCTGGCTAATAATATTTAAAGGATGGCAGTTCCCTTTTATGTTCTGTTTTCCACTGAATGACTTACTGTGGAGTATTTTCTATGGTAATTTTTCATGGTTTCACATGACCTTGGTCATCATTCAACAGTAAATAATAATGGAGGTCAATCATTCAGTTTGCAAATAACATTCGGCCTTGACTGCCGTACATGGTCTGTCATAAACGATGGACGGAGATGGGGCGGGGGATATGTGGTATCAGTTTTTACTGATGCCGTATATGGTCTGTTGTAAACGATGGACGGGGGTGGGGGATATGTGGTATAAGTTTTTATTGATGGGTGCCCAAAGTATTTCAAAGAACATCTGTGCATAACACAGCCAACTAAAGGTGTATACTCATTAAAGCTCTATAAACATGCCATTTATAAATAAGAACATTCAATGAGTAGCTTTTCATTTGTATCCTCCTTGTTGTTTATGTTTCACTTCATGATTTTGTAGCATATTTGATGATCCAGTTGAATATAAACAAAGTATGATTGGACCTATACACTTTCTTTTATTAATGTGCCATATAGGATAAATATGAATTTGTAAACAGTCGTCATTACTTTCTCTCATTAGTCTTTCAAATGCTCAATGGTTTCATCAACAATTCCAGTGGATCGCAAAATATTTAGAAGTACTTTATGCACAACTGTATCAAAGGCGCTCTTAAATCGAGTAAGACCAAGACACCACATCTACCTTCATCCACGATTTCCATAAGAGTATACAACGGTCTAAAAGCAGAGCATTTATCCTCTCCTCGTAAATAATAATCTTTCGAAAATCACTTACTCAAGCATTTGGGACGTGAATGACAGATTCGGACAGGTCTGTATGAACTTGTTTTGATAATCAAGTGTACCTTTCAAAGCCAGTTTAACGTTAGTCACTTTCTCAGAAATAGGGAACTCTTAATCAAACATACACCGCTATAACAGATTCGGGCCATCAGATCATTTGCACAGCTTGTTTTTCTTTCTCTTTTTAATAATCCTAATAACACCACAATTCTTTTCACTAATAAATCTCAGTAGTCTTTTCCCGATATCAGGTGGTTTAATACTAACCTGATTTAGCATTCAAACAAATTTGACAATCATATTCTTAATTTGTTCTCTATAAAGTTCAAATAAACTATCAGCCAGTTCTTGATCAAAGAAACCATGAGGGAGCCTGATTTCATTAACATTGCTAGTTACAACATCGAGAAGTCGATACAGTTTATTAATGCCCATTGTCATTTCTCGGTATTTCAGCTTTTAATCTTTGTCACTTGCTCCTTTGCTCTTCATTCCTTCCTGAGTTTCAATGTCTCACCATTGAACATGCTGATCTGTCCTTGGTTGTTTTACATTTTATTCGCCGGACAATTAACACAGCCTGCTCTTAATGAAACTAGGTTTCCATGATCGCAAGGAATGTCTATATATCTTCATTTATTTTCAGAAACGCCTCAATAGTGAAAACATGGAGCAATTCCTTCTATTCCTAAAACATAACTTTCTTCATCACATATTCACTGAGAGACGGTGCATTTCTCAACACTCATATCTGATATATTATTATTTGCTATCACTTTAAAAAGATAAAACCTTATGCCCTTTCGAAGATGTTGTACGTACAATCAACATTATTAACCAGTTGATGTGACTGCAATAATTCATTAAAGACTATTGCATTATGCATCCGCGAGTCGTCTACTAACAGGCTGAAGTCCTCACGGACATAAGGTTTTGTCTATAACTTGTAAACCAGTTCGAGAAGTCCACCGAATTCCTTTATGAAAATATTAATCTTCGACCATAGAGGGATACTGTTACAATAAAACATATTCTCTAATCTTAACATTTGGAGTTTACTACGATATATTCGAAACAAGTTACCCGAGTTCTCTTTAGAACTTTAAGACGAGAACAAATATTGCAAGAAAAAAGTCCCAATTCCTCTCCCGACCGACCTATCTCGAAATATGAAAGAAAACGTGATATGGGGCCATTTCAACTAATTTGGCAATATCACAGTCATTAAGCCACGTTACAGCAACAGCTGGTTTATCAAAAGATTTATCATTAACCAAATCTCCAATATTTTCTAAACCGCATCTGCTGTCATTCTTCGCTGAAATTTAATTTATAACCTTTAATGCAACCATTTTACTTACTGTTTCTATCCCTTTTTGTATTGACTGCTGTTCTATTACGCATTTTCCCCTTCTCTTCGTCCCTCACCTTTCACACGCTACATATATGGGACTATATGCATTCACTTGACTGAACCCTTCACATCTGTTCTACTTTCATTTTCTGGCGATCACATACTACCCTTTGTACACCTATGGACTATGGTCCTTTATATGCTCACCTATCATGCTTTGTTGCTTTTCATGACGATAAAATTCGACCTCTCTCCTCCGTCAACATTCTGGGCGATAAGATAGCGCCGAACTAGGCTTTGAGAGATCACATAACCTTTATCGTCAAACCCACTTCCAGATCATTGACCTCTACACTTTACTGTCAACTTCGCTAAAAAGTTATCATGGGCATACACATTACTGTACTATAGGAGGTGCTTCTTTTCCCTCAATTTCCAACTGAACCGAATCCAGTGAAATCGTCTGATGATGACCCTGCCTTAACCTTCATTCCAGATTCTAGTTTTGCACCAGTCTGATCTCACCGCCTTTCTTTCTATTGGTTCTACATCGGCTAATGTTTTGTCGAGGTGAAGACTAATAATTGATAATTGAAGAATGAAGGTGGAAAGGCAGGAACAGTATAAACGAAAAATGGTACAAGTTAAGCTGTAAAATATCATAGGGATGAAATTGCCAATAAAGGAATTGGTAAGATGGAGGAACATAAACATTGATAAATACAACTGAATTAGCGAATGTTATAAGGAGGTGAAGAGTAGAAGAAACGTCAAAATTTTGTTGAAAAATGAGGGCAAATGGATAATTCTAATAAGCACTAAGTAGCCGAGTAAAGACAAACAAAGAGGAAAGCGAGAAAGAAAACAAACATCTTTCATCTACACATCTTGAAAAATTCTCACCTACTTCTCTCATACAAAATCAAGGCAGTTGAGGTCGTGTTCTAGATAAAGGCGAGTGATGTAGTGCGTGTGCTGCATAGGATTGATGCTCTACTTTTACGCTCATGTGGAGGTCATGGAATCAAACAGATTATGTGGAAGTTTTCTGCATGAGGGATTCATCCTTGATTCGTCATTACCAGATAAGTGTAGCTGGAATTGCAAACTTGAAACCCTTTGCTTCCCTACATCGATCTTCTGTTACCGGAAGCAATCCATGTGACAAAATAGTCATTTACGCTCCTTATGCTAAGTGTATACCAATTTTAATACTATATATTTATTTTACTAACATTGTTAACTAGAATTTAGTTGACTGGGCAAACACATACACTAAGCTTTAAGTTGCAGTATAATTTGCCAGGCTTTATTTTTAGTTATTACTAGTTACTCTTTAATTTATGTACTCAGAGCAACATTCTCTATGCTGTGCTAATTCAAGGCACTGTTCCGTAGTGGACAGGAGACATTGGACGTGTCTGCGTTACATCTAGACGAAGGTCTCCCTTTAATGAGTATTCTCACCGCTTTTTGGCACGAAATCAGTGCTTGCCCCTATTGAGAAGCTTTGAGAGTAAGTGTCTGTTTCATATTGCATGTGATTTAGACGGTTAAATCCCCTAAACTCTTGCTAATTAACATTGTTTACAATATCACCACCGCTCTTCAAGATAAGAGTGTGGGAAACGAGCCTAAAGTATTTTGCAAGGTGTGTTTACATTTGGCCAATATGGACCTTTAATATTATTGTTCCGTTTCCTGACGTAGAAATAAACTGTAGAATTGTCCATATTAAAATAAGTCCATCAGCGTAAGTTATAAAATTTTCGAAGTTATGAAAAATACGTTTAGTTATGGCGGAACTTTTAAATCCTGACTTGTGATTTTACCAAACTTACGAGATATGCCAGCGGCTAGTTCTAATAAATATATTGTAGAAATTTAGGGAAATTTGATGTTGGCAGGGGCGACGATTTACCGCAAACCAACCCCGTTTTAATTTGCCTAAAATAGCAATTTGGGTAAAGTTTTACTTTGAACTATACTAGCAAGACAAAGTTGAAAATATTTTCCTGTTATAAGGTGTGCTTTGAACGTTTCCGACGTTCGCTTGTTAGCAAATAAGTATTTTCATAGAGATACAGGATCGCCCATATTATCCTAAAATTCAGGGGGAGTCATTGGGAAAGTAGTTTTTGGATAGGGGAAAACTCAAAATGAGTGAAATCCAAGGATGTAGTTAGCCTAATCTAACAACCTAATCAGGTCTAGGGCACCAGGTTCTTATCTAGCCATGGAAGTTTTGCGTACTTCATGGACCGCACTACTTAATCTAACCTAGGGAACTTTAAATCAAAATAATAGGGTTGTGAACTAAGCATGATGAGTCCTTACCTAGTAGGGGGCTTTGCCCCCTTTAAAAATGGTGTACCAACTGGTTCTCAGGAAACTTGGCAATGGAAAGGAACTTAGGTACATATTGGCAGAAATACTGGAATGATTACTAGGCCATGTAATCCACTCTTTAAGCTGCCTCCAAAGACGTTTATATTTTTGGTATATATTTCTGGATTAACCATCTGGTGATTGCAACCTGAAGATGTCAGAGACATGCAGGCAGACCACCTGTCACTAATAATAGTGTTGCCAGCCTTAGTATACTTTTCAGTTAAAGGCACTAAGGTGGCTCCGTAAGAGGCACAATAAAAACTGTTGGATTCCATCTCAATCCCCTCAACACCCAAATGTCTCTTAAAGGCCTTTGCTGATCAGATTTACATTTACTAAAATGAGATTTGTGTGCTTTGACAACGGCACTGGGCCCACTAGTGGGCTATTGATTGATGAAAGCATAATCATTGACCACAGAACAAAGCTCCTCCTATCAACACTAGTTTTGAGGAAAGGATGAGACAACAAATATGGTGATCCCAACACTTACTCAGTCAATGATTGTCAAATAAAACTAAATTCCATGCTGGAAAGTGTGAACCTTGCAGGAAAGTACTGTACCTTTAAAATCACCAATACTGTAATTACAGTGATGTGTTGTTTTTTACTAGGGATTTTTACAGTACAGTACTGTAATTACAGTGATGTCTCGCTTTTGCCCTAGGGATTTCTACAGTACTGTTACAGTACAATCAAGTGTCTGTCTTCCCAGTAACCCGAAGAAGAATTGCATTTCAAGCACTGTTCACAATTAGGTAATACCAAATGTTCCAAAAGGAGAGCAACTGCCTGTTCCTGTGAAGCATAAAAATTTGCATGATATAAAACAATACTGTACAGGCAAAATAATCTAAGGAACAAGAGTCGCACAACTGCACTAAAGGATCCATTACTGTAGACAGAAGCCAGTTTTTTGGGCAAGCCCCAAATATCAAAATCCAACTTAATTAATTATGTAAAACTAAAATAACAGTCAGGCTCCAGCATTTTCCACTTGCAGTAACCACATTTGCCAGTGAAAATAACAACAAAAGATATCCTAAATACACTAGCCATCCTTATCCATTATGTACTAGAAGAAAAAAAGCATTGGATCAGGAGCTCCACTTCCATGACCATCTTAAACATAAACAAATTACTGTACTTAGAAAAGTTGAAGCAAGTAACAACTTTTCAAGGTAAATATCTTGGTAACAGTATATTTGCTTTGAATTTCAGTTTGATTATTTCAAAAATCTAAGTAGAATGTGATAATTATAGTTGTGGATTATGGCAAATTGTCGCACCCAAGATAACATTGGATTTTGTGGTAAAAAACTCATACTGACTTGTCCAAACTTAGAGCTAGTTTTTTATCCCTAGACTTAGCATATTCTGTGTGTAAAATCTTTGAGAGCAATTTCTTTTATAGAAAGTTAGAAATAGGCCTGGACCAAACTGACTAACAATAGCCTAAGCACTGTACCAATTCAACTTTAATTAGCTGGGGTCTCTGCTTTAGCAGGCAGAGACACCAGTTACCTTTAGTCTAGGCTTATGATTTCTAAAGACTGTGCTTTCATCCTTGATAGAACTTGCGCCTTTTAACTCAATTTCAAGAAGCTGGAGCCTGATATCACATATATACTGTAGACTTAATTAGTGTAATGAGTCCTCATTAAATGTGTTGTGGTCTTGCTCAAGTTTTGTGATCACACATGTGATAATTTTTTTCTAAAGGGATAATGTCTTACTACCTACAATGATTGTCATCTGGGTTAAAGGAGTTCTAGAACTCCTTGACAATATACCAAGGCTCAGTTTTATGTTGTACTGTATGGCATACATAATGTTTAATTAGCTATGGTTTCATAAACTTTTCACCATTGCTTTCTATTAAGAATTGTCTTTTCACAGGTGCACATGTAACAAATTGTTACACTGCAATCATGGCCAGTCTAGAATTAGATCCGATGTTTCGAAGAGGGCTGCGTCTCTTACACTCCCGCAGTCGTGAATCTGTAAATCAACTGAAAGCCATTGTTGATGAAGCTGTCCGGCAGCGTCAGGGGAAATCCATCCCAACCATGAATAAAGTAAGAAAATTACTTTTTTATTATTCAGTGATTATATGCTGTTAATATGCTTAGACAAGTAAGTACAGTAATTATTTTGCTTTTGCCTTTAGCTACTGCTCATTCCTAATCGGCAAAAGATGTCCAATAAAAGCATTGATCTTGCTGAGGTGGTCAAGTTATACACATAATATGAACAGTAGTGCTTGATGGATCATTTTAATTGTTATCCATAGCATAATGAAGTGAGTTATATGCCGAGAGACGATGAACAACAACAGTAATAACTTTAATCATGAAAACTTCCCGAGAACAAACTGTGAAGAAAAGAAAAAATTTAAAGCTGATCCAGCTGTAATTTTGATGTATTGTTTCATTAGTGCATGCACCAGTGATAATACATGTATACGTACAGTTCTGGTATTACTCTTGTGTTTATTTTTCTACTTGGCCTTAGGATCCTTTCAGCTTGCGTCGGGAGTCTCCAATTCCAAGATCTAAACCAGGGAGCCCAATACCTCTTTCTCTTTCTAGAAAGGAGGAAATGAAAAAAGATATGGATAGAAAGCATGGCGTGAGTATATTTTCTTAGATATTTTTTGTCTTGTTGTAATACATGGCATTTTTTTAATGCCAGTTTTTTTCAATCTTCACTGGTAGCTTAAGTTCAATTGAATCAGATCACCATGGCAATACAAGTGTATTGTAATTGGATACACAATGTAGATTCAGTTCTGGTGCATTTACCAGTCATTATGATTACATAATGTATCATGTAGGAACAGTTCACTAGAAAGTTTATACCAGTATACTGTGTTATAAAGTTGCTTACCCAGACAACTCTGCTGTGTTTATACTCTTATGGAAGACCAAGATTGGGAGCAAGGGGTGGCTAGAGAAGTTTGACAGGTAGAAGACCTGAAAGAAACAGATAGACAGTAAATGACATAAAGTGATACAGCTTGTGCCAAATGTACACTGCAAATAAGTGTAAGGTGTTCCTTCTTCTGGATCAGTGAAGAGTAAACTATGGAAATATAAAGATGAGATAAAAATTGGATGAAAAGTTTTCATCAGTAAATTTCTTTGTCTTTTCATAAGGGCAAACAAGTAATGATTTCTTTCCATTCTCTTGTGATTTGTTTACTTTCTATCTGAATGCCCATCTGTTATGTATCTTCTTTTATCTCATATATCAGTATTTTTTAGGCTTTCTTACAGATTATCCCCTTAGCTAAATTTAATATTTTTTTGACTGACTGCTTATTCTACCTTTCTCATTACAAGTTTAAACTATCTCAGTCCTACAGACCTCAACTTTGTTTTCCAGCTTCTTGACACCACACTTCTTAGTAACCTCCTTACTTGTAGTTATGGTTAGCCTATAACTATATATAAATGTGAGCACTTATAATTTTTTCTTGCAGATGCGAGATGAAGACATAATCATGCCCAAAAGACCTCGCTTGGATTCTCCAAGCACATTCAAGTCTCACACTCCATCACCGACTCCATCATTAAAATCGGAAAGTTCCTCCCGTAGTCGTAAATCGGATGAAAGTGACTCTGACCCAGAAATGAATGATTTGAGAGAACTAATGGATGGCGTTAACTGTACGGTTTGCAAGTAAGTTTAAAAATATAAAAAAAAATAAGCGTCAGTGAACCTCTTCATGTCCAAGGCGTTGAATATTTTCTCCGTCAGTATACTGTACAGTATGTCTAATGTATTCATTGCAAAGGATGCTACTCTTGAATTTGTGTAAATTACACGTGAAACATATTTCATCTTATTATTTCTGTTATTTCCAGGAGCTTTGAGCAGAGTACCCGCAATCAGTTAGTAGAGTGTCAAGAGTGCCACTGTTTATATCATCAAGAATGCCATAAGCCTCCTGTTACTGACCAGGATGTTACTGATCCACGATTAGCATGGTACTGTAATAAATGTACAAAAACATTAAAGAAACAGGTAAGATCACAGCAATGCTTTAGCATAATATTTGTAAATTGTTCCTATAGCTACTAAAATGACTTGTCATTTTCAATGACAGCTGTTTTTTGGTGTTCATATTTATAGATTGATTTACTAGAGGTTTGCATTGTTGAAGTTCAGGGATCAGGGGATTTTTTCTTAAGACTTTATAATTTTATTTACTGAATAATTAAAGCCCTTTCTGCAGTTATTTGTAGTTTATATACAGTATGCATGGGGCTGTTACACATTGTGAAAACGGACCTAGCATTGAAATTAGACATATTTATGTATGCTCAGCATCATCTTTGGAGAATTTAGATCATGTTGTTAACTTTTGCAGTGGAAAAAGTAACATCTTATTGCATTTCCATTTCAGAATAGTATTGTTAGTGCCTCAGGAGGCAATGGAGCCAGTAGCAGAGGTGTCCCAAGTGGAGGAATAACGGGTATCTCCAACACCAATAAATCAGGGAGCATGTCTAGACCTACACCTTCTCCAACAAAAGGTTTAGGTATGGCCAGGCCATCACCTTTTGCTAATCTCTCCTCTGCATCAGGAAGGAATGTAGGTAAGTTCTATTTTATACACAAGTTGGTCCAAGATCTGTTGTAAATATCATGGTAAACTACACAGCAAATGCTTTGTGGTTCTGTACAAGACTTTACAGACTGTATGAAGAAAAAAGAATGGGCATTATTGATAATAATAATTGCTAGAGTAACATTTTTCTAAAAATATTTGTCATCTCTGCTTATTGTTGAAGTTCAGAACTTTTGAGCAATGGTGAGTTTTGTAAAGTTGTTATATGTTGTTCAGAGTGTTATTTTTGTCCAAGTGGGAATTACAGTGATTGGGTGAGGTGATGGGTTAGGTGAAATTCAGCTGATTTTTTAAGTGTGTTGGCCATATTTTTCTTAATGGTAAAAGAATGGCATTTTTTGGGCATATGGTGATTGTCTATGAAAATTAAACTTTCACAGCTTGTATTAGATATTTATTTTTGTTGCTTTTATAATTGTGATTCTTTAAGCACAAGTTTCTTTCCAGAATTACAGGATATGTACTTTTAAGGATTTTAACGTCTTAAATAAAGAGGCATAATTGGTAAAGGGCCTTGAACTTTTAATTTTTCATATCATTCAATGTACGGGCAGTTGAATGTATGGAAGCTGTAGCCCATTCCAAGATGTTTCATAAACAGGTGCTTTTTGTGTTACTGAAAATAGCGTAGGTGTTTGTTAATTTGTGTTATTTGTTACTTTCTTCCTTTTGAGTCATTATTGTAAAACATCCAGTCTTATTCATGCCACTGGCTCTCTCTATTACTTATTACAGTAGTACTACATCTTTTGTTGTCCTTCTTTTTTGTATGAGATGATTTCAGTATGTCAGTGCAAAACTAATGGCCAACTGATTTAGTGTTTTGCCAAGACTTTGCATTTACTGTGTAGTCTTATTCTTGATTTTCAGGCTCAGGGAATAACAACAGCGGTAACAATGGGAATAAGCCTTCCCTTTCATCTTCGTCTTCCTCTTCCTGTAGCAAGTCGACAGCACCTTCTAATTCCATGATTTCAGCCGAGAAACGAATGCAGTTAATGAAGAAGAAGGCTGCAGCAAAAATGGCTGAGAAACGAAAGATGTAAATCAGAAAACTGGAAGCATAGTCATGAAGTAAATATTTCCAGTTATAGGTTTTATATACGATATGTAACTTTAGTACAATTATGTAGGCAGTAAAAAGTAAACAATGCACATCAATATAATTTACCAAACCCATTCATAGTTTTCAATCATTACATCACATGTTTAGAGGTTCTAAATATTTTCACATCTATGCATATAGTATACGTGTAACGTATGCTTTGTCATGTGTATTAATATTTTTATTTTTTTTTATATAATGAAGACACAACAAATATGGCTGCCCAGATCAAGCTTGATTACAAGAGATGTGAGTAATGGGGCTTCCTTTATAGGTGATGATGACCACTAAAAATAGGAACATAAGGTTGATAAAAAATACAGAGATTGGTACAAAGCTCCGTATTCTAGAGGTGGATCTAACCCACTGGCTTAAGTATGACACAAACATTTACTGTCAAGCTGCATTATTTGAAAAATCCCTTGTGAAACTGAATTTCAAAGTGGGAGATGGGTAACTACCATGTACAAAAACAGGCCTTATATAAAAAAACCTGGAAAACTGACCTCACAATTCTTCACTGTGAGTTGCCTTCACAAACCCAATTGGAACTCACTCCAAAGATATGTTATGTCAGCTTTCAAAAATTATCCTTGACATAAAATGCATAAAAGTACTGTAATACTAAGTAACTAGACAAATTTTTCATGAAATATATAGCATTTCACTGAGGCAGCCTATTACTGTAGCATAGTCTATTCTCAGAAACTAAAATTTGCAGTGTAGCCACCCTTAGAGTACTGCTGACTGTAATAAGAGATATTACGAATATACTACATTATGAAAGTACTATCCAATTCCTGTGAAGGAAACCTGATTAATTTTATATTGTACTGTATATATATTTAGATTTTCCTGTAAAGTAGATCAATTATAAGTTAATATGATTGATAAACCAGCAATACCTGTACCAAGCTTCAAGGTATAGGTGTGGATTGGTAGGAGATTAACAACTGTCATTTGCCCTTACAAAATTTTCAAAGTAAACTTGTTCATATGGGAATACTGTACAAACCATTGCCATTATGTTGGAGTATTCCTCAGCATGAGGAAGAAATGGTCATTGAAGCATGATAACAAGGTAGTTAATTGGAAGTGGTCACTGAAGCATGATAGCAAGGTAGTTAATTGGTGGTAGGTGGGCTAGCAGTGCCCATACCCCATTCACCTGCCATAAACTGCCACTTATTCTAAAGTTGTTGTTGGGTACAGACGTGTGCTGCACTCTGACTGTGAAGTTGAAGATGTTTTTTCTTATTTTTTGTATGTTTGGTGTTTGTGTCTTGTTCACATGATGGATGTCAACAAGACAAGTGATCAACAGAGGTCTGAAGGACATGAGCAGTTGTGTGGCAACTTTATGTCCTCTGTATCTGTGGATTACACTGTTTTTGTTTGTTCTGCAGGGTTATGACCTGCATCCCTGGCTCTCCCTGTGAAGGGTAGGCTGGCTGGTTTCCTTTGCAATGGAAGAGGTTCAGCAAGATGAGAAGAAAGGCCACAATGCATCTGCCAGCATCTTCAGGAGGAATACTCCAATGCTGTCATTGGCAAACTTTTTCAGCTCCTTCCCTGGACTGCCTTACTTCTTTCTCTGACCCCCTGCTCATTCTCCTTTGGCTCAGTCCGAGAGGGATATGCACGTGGAGGTCGGCGACCAGCTAGTGCTCTCCAAGAATGATGACCCAAGTGTGTGCACTAATCTCTCCCTAAGTGAAACCTACCCTTGCTTCCTTGGCTGCTCTGAAGAAGATGCAGCCGTCCCGTGCTATTTCAGGCAACCAACTTCAGCATTTCTGGACCACTTTAGTTTTAGCTAAGGGGTCACCTGTTTCTGATGTTGGTGCTCCTGCTAGGGAGCTCAGTGCTGTTGAGTCTCTGTTAGTGGTCATGTTGCTCAAGGGAGATAAGTACTCCTGCAATATGGAATAATTGCTGCTGTCTACCACATTGTAGTAAAACCATGTCATAAACACACATTGGCAACTTAATGCACACATAAACAGGTTAAACACATGTCACTGACTTATTGGTAGCCCTAACCAATGGTTCATTTGATTATTCAGCATTTCCCAAAGGGTTGTTCTTCACTTATGGTCAATGATTTGTTTTCACCCTGTTTGTGATATGTATGTGGTAAGTTGCTGACAAGTATTTATGAAATGTTTTACTGGAGCTTGAATACACCCTTTTTTCTCTGCCTTCATATTGCCAAGCTCTTCCGCCTCATATTCTTTTGCCCCTTCTTCTTGTCATAGGAAGAAACAAGAAGAAGAAATCTTGAAAGTTTTCTCACAAAGATTGGTGGTGGAACTTGCTTACATGTGGGTGGGATGTCTGCCTTGGGCAGGGTTGACATCATGTTCTCCAAGCATGTTTGTGGCCCAGTGTCTTGCTGTTCCTGCCAAGACACAAGGACTGGGCTCTTCTTTGGCGCATGCCTCAGCTGAGGTACATAGTGGAGAGTTGGCTCTGCCTTACAGGTAGCTGCTGGGTAGCTTGGCTATCACATGCACATAATCTGCTGACTCTTAGGGTGTTCCTGGTCCATCCAGGACTCCAGATGTGCATGTGCATGATAGCAACTGTGAGCGATCACCATAGCCTCTACTAGTTGTGCTTCAGTTGATTATAGGGAGGTCTGTGGGAAGGTTGATCATAGATAGGAACATGCTCATTCTGTTCATGAGTCAGCCATGGCTCATGGTTCAATGACTGATGCAGTGAAATCTGATTGTTCAAGTACACGATTCCAAGAATGCTCACTAAGCCAGGCTGGTGTGTCAGCCTCTCTTTTAGGAAGGGGGAGAAGTCTAGAGGGCGGCAGTGGTCATCTTCACAGCACAGGAAGCTCTGTAGAGCACTGAATGGAGTTTTGTAGCATATTGCCTTTAATCCACTCATATTCACCTCCATTGTGACCACAACCCTCCAAGAGTAGAAATTGATGCATTATGTTACTGAACTCCACATATACTTTGAAGGTCAACAATGCCCCTCTCTGGACTTTCCCCCCTTACGTTGCTTGCCAGGTGCAACCAATGCTTTCTCCACAGACCCTTACCTGTATATTTTTGCCTGCAAAGTTTTGTACAAATAAAATCTTATGATCTTGAGGATTTATCACTGTCAAGGAAGCATGAATATTGGTCATTTTTTGGGGATTTCTCACCATCAAAAAAAGCATGAATATTGACAACTTATTCTCACCCTCACCTGCTGCAGAGAAAGAATATGAAAAATGGGAAAAATAATGTACAAAATTTCTGTTGATGTAGCCACAGCATTTAACCACACTTATTATTATTATTATTGTTATTATTATTCAAAATGAGTACTCAAGCTTCTACAAACTAGAATACCTATTGGTGAAAAAATAAAAAGAAAGTTTTATATAAATAGACATTTATATATTAACAAAACGCATCAGAAAAAACTACAATAATGATGCAATGATGCTTCACACTTCAAAGAAATTATTACAGCCCACTTAACAAGCAACAGCAAAAATTACACTGCTAGGGAGACCACTCTGCAGTTTTCAAGTAACAAAATACAAGATTTATGATGCTGGATAGTGTGGCATTGTGGCACCTCACCAGTGGATACTAACGCTCTGGAAAGGGAGCAGCATACATTAGTTTTTCCATTTTGAAATTGTGGATGTGGAGCATGAAGCACAGCAGAGTTAAGTCGAAAACTACGTTGAAGACATCTGAGACATTCCTTCTGTATTTTGAAGGCTGTTTTCAATGATGCAGTACCACATATTGTACAGGGACTTTCAGAGAGAGAGTCGCAGTTGTTAAGGAAATATTTATGGCCTGTTAGGGAAAGACATCAAAACAAAAGCCAGTTCTTCCTCATCTGTCACTTCTTCAGTAATGACTAGAGAGTCTCCTTCCCCCTAGCCAGTAGCTATAATTAACAAGTAAAAATGCGCCAAAGTTTCTTTGGTACAATCGAGTTTCTGTACAGCATATAATGCTGTATGAGCCATGGCCCATGAAACTTTTGGCCACGGCCTGGTGGTGGCCTGTCCTATAGCACTGCCAGACGCACGATCATGGCTAAATTTCATGTTAAATAAAATAAAAACTACTGGTGCTAGAGGGCTGCAATTTGATATGTTTGATGTTTGGAGGGTGGATGACCAACATGCCAATTTGCAGCCTCTAGCCTCAGTAGTTTTTAAGATCCGAGGGTGGACAGTAAAAGTGTGGACAGACAGACAAAGCCATCTCATTAGTTGCCTTTTACAGAAAACTAATGATGAGAGACATGGCTGAAATTTCAAAGAATGATCACCCTGAGATGGTTTTTCATGATCAAAAGGAGGAGCTGGTGATTGATGTACCAGAGCCCTTGAAGATTGGTGGTCCACAGCCCTATGAACCTGTTGGGAGACCCTTTACTGTTTTAGACTTCTTCCAACAAGAGTCTTGGTCTCCAAGCAACATTTTGTGTGAACGTGTGACGAATATTCTTTTTGGGTATATTGTAGGAGGTGGTCAAGTTGTGGGGTTGCCTGCGCAGACATTGTCTTTAAATAAAAAAACCCTTCTGTAGCAACACACAAGTTGATGACACTCATGGTTCACCAGAAAACATGTTGGGAAATGAGACTGGAGGCAATCTGAATTTACTGATTTATCAGAATGAAATTAAGCCCCAAGAATAAAAATAATCAGGGTCACATAGCATGTAAATTTTAATAAATCTAGATTTAGAGATCAACCCTAGTGGGTAGTAATTGTTTAGAGTAAACATTCCTTATTATCTTAGCTGAGTTTTACCCCAATTAACTTTGACTGCAGTACCCAGGAAGTTTTTTTTAGCATCTTTCCACCAAGGTTTTCACCATCTGGATTAATTTTTTCTATACAGTATTGTGTGAACATAAAATTTCTTCGCTTGTCAAAGCAATATTACACAAGTATGAACGTGCAAGATATCAATTTTCCCACCAATAATGTCTATTTTTGCGTAAAGTTTGGCAGCAAGATGCTAAGGTATTTCAGGAAGTGTGCTCATGCAACATCACCATCAAGAGATCATATAAAAGAACAAATGAGTCTCTACTAACCAGTGTATCTTATGATGACAGGCTTCTCACAGACAGAAAAACATGTACTGTATATGTGTTAGTCCATTTTTGCAACTTAAGTATATCTTAGTTTAACCAGACCACTGAGCTGATTAACAGCTCTCCTAGGGCTGGCCCTAAGGATTAGATTTATTTTTACGTGGCTAAGAACCAACTGCTTACCTAGCAACGGGACCTACAGCTTATTGTGGAATCCGAACCACATTACGACGAGAAATGAATTTCTATCACCAGAAATAAATTCCTCTAATTCTTCGTTGGTCGCTTGGAGAGTTGAACGCTGGGCCAATGCCATTTGAATATAAAAGTAAAACAATCTCCGTTGGTGTTTCTCTTTCTATACTTGCCCTTCTCTCTCTCTCTCTCTCTCTCTCTCTAGCTATTAGCCACCTGCAAATATACTGCTGGTTGGTTAAGATGAAAAATGGCTCCAAGCTCAAGCAAGCAGATGATTGGCAATTAAAAAATGAAACTGCATTGCAATACAAAACTGAATTCAATGTTTTAGTGAAAATACACAGTAGTTATTTGTTTGTAACTTGTTACGCTATTACATAATCTCACAGGTTACATCACTAGAGCATGAAATAGTAAAACCCAAAGCAAGTTGTCAACAGTTTTAAATATGAGAAAATGCTAGAAAATATCTGGCAGATACGAAATACTGTACAGTACTTATGAAAGAAAGTCGAGATTAGATAAGTTCATAAACTATTTCGTTGTACTCTCATCTCCTATGTCAATTCTGTCACGAGCATATTTTATGCAATTCTCTGATAACTGGGCATATTTTTTGCCTTGTCACTGTACCATGTAACACATAATAGTACAAAAACTAAAGTCACACTCTAACTGAGACCTCACAAGGTATGGTACTACATAACATGTTGCCACCCTTTCAGTGAAAATATGAAAAATGCTGAAATACTGTCTTAATTATTTTGGTAATGGGAACATAGATAACTGGTTCATACATTAAATTTCTAAATACAAAAAGATTTGGTAGCTATGTAATTTTTCTAAGTACAAGGGGATTCATCAAGACCATGTCATTTTGAAAATGCTGTAACTCTAATGCTTAGATTTTACCATTGCAACAGTCGCTGCTTTTGCAAATTATACAAGCAAAACTATTTTGGGGAAAATTACTATTTCTTAAAGCAAAAAGAAATTCCTCCCCTACAACCATTTTCTGTTCTGCATTATTTCTCAATAAAAATTATGAATTCCTCTTTACGACCTACTGGCCATCCATACAAACCATACATTTCGTTTTCTTTCTACTCTAATACTGTAACAGGTAATATGTACATATTCTCGCGAATACAAAACATTATACTGACTGTACAATGAACGATAATGGAAAGCCTTTTGGTACACCACAAATAATGACTAAAAATACAAACGTTCATCCAACTAGTCTGAATGCAGCAGTGCAACAGAAAATGCAAAACTATTATACATCCTGGCAGGTTGACAAACACATCGAGAGTGATGTGCCTTTCGCTGGTTGACAGTCAACACGTTTCCCGTTCTTTCTAAAATGTAATTATTTATATTTTTGGTAGTACTATATTGCTGGAGTTCCCAAACCATAAAAAATGATGGTAATGTAAGAGAGGGTAAAGGAAATACGCCCTAACGCTAGGGGCATTACATGAAATATCCCGGGCATATCCGTCAGTTACTAAACTATATTAGAATGTTCAACGTCATATTATGCGCTCGTTTATCAACGGCACTACCAGAATTCACTGACTATTGATAGTCATCACATGAAACTTGGCAATTTTCTGAACTGAAATGGGGCATAACCTCTCTCTCTCTTTATGTATATATATATATATATATATATATATATATATATATATATATATATATATATATATATATATATATATAAAAAAAATCGCATATATATATATGAATTTTCTAATAATCTATTTCAATAAAAGGCGTGGCTCTAGTGTAAAGGCAAGAACAACTAAATTTATTCTTTTACTGTAGAACCCATCTGAATGCAGCAGTCCAATACTAAATACAAAATTATTGTACATTTATGACTTTTGAAAGAGTCATACCTTCAAAAATGTGCAGATTATTCATTTTTCAACTCTGAATTATAGCATACAAATTTCCGATCAACAAAGTACCCTATCAGTGTAATCTAGTTATACTATATTATAAGATGATTTTTAATAAAGAAAGAAATATCAACTTATCATTACATTTCTAGTAACATTTTTCTTTACTTCTGCAAAAAAAAAAAAAAAAAAAAATACTAACGATAAGGATACAATGTATAGGCTACGCGTGAGTGATCTGGAGATCATATTTGTTAGGGGAGGGGGAAGGGGAGGCAGAGGAATCATATATATTGTACGGACAGCGGAAACAAACACCTTATTTACGCTCTTCTTAAACACACATTCAAGCAGCATCGATAAGCATGCTTGATTAAAACATAACAGTGATGTAACTTCCCATCCTGTTACTCCCCATGCTGTTAGTACAGAAATAGTAATATGCTCCAATCTTTTTTTACTCAAGACTAAGAAGTTAAGATTGTAGTACCATAATTTTTTTCTTTATTTTACTTTTACAAGTTGATATTTTTACAAGATCTTGAGGTTTTACGATTTGCATAATGTTGCATGAACACATCTATATCGTATGTCTGGCAGCATTGTTTTCTCCGGTGAGCAGAGAAAATTAGCCCTAATCCCCTTACGTACTGGTTTGAGAAATGTATCTCATTACACTCAACAAAACAATGTAAGTGCTCAACTCCAGCGCTTACATTCAACAAAGTTGTGTAAGTGCTTAATTCCTGAAGTGCTTAATGTCGAAAACAAGACAAAATAGTCTCGCCCTCATTAATAAAATATTGTAAATGCCTGATTCACTTTACGAACGCCTGGCTCTGCTCCCCGGCTTCGTGAAACACCTGCTTGAGGTGTTACCAGATTTGCAAATATTCTGCGCTTTTAGTATAATTTCAGCATCGCCGATTAACGTAATTTCTATATGTATTTGAAGTCATCCTACTGTTGTAAGGTTCTTGTGACATCAATTTAGGATGATTAAGCCTACATCAAAATCCATCAAACATCATATTTTCGCAATCAAATAATTGAAATAAAAGTTTCAAAATATTCATCACTACCGCATTGCAATTAAAAGACATCCCCTTATTGTGGCATTAATTCAAAACTTCCGAACTGCCTGAAGGAAGAACTACAAGTCTATGTACGAACTGGAGATACAGATAACGATTTTTCCACGGGTAACCGTGTATCCGTATCACATGCTAACCGGGTGGGTGTTTTTTTTTCTTAGCTTGAAAAAGAATAAGCACCGAAAAAATCTCTAATCGCCTTGGGAGATGAGCTAGCGTTTGGTGAGGGGGATCCAAAAGCTTCAAAAATGTGTTTTTTTTTTTTTTTACAAGGTATTGTCTTTATTTTCAAATACTAGTCTGGTGTTTTGTTTATAACTCCATCCTGAATTCAAATAATTGCTCAAATAAACATCAGTAACAATTGAAGTGGTGTACAAAACATACCTAAATCTTTAGCATTATCTCGTAACCACTTAAACGTATTTCTTAAAATTTTAGCAATATTTTAAAAAGACGTCTAGCAAGATCTGCTATTATAGGTATGGTAACACTCCTGGCCGCCAGCACTTGGCAGATCTCTGTTCTCAGCGCCCTTTGGGGTAGAAGTGCTCAGCTTTTTGTCCGCTTATCAATTTTTCCACATTTGCTGGTTTCAAGGTTACTCTTAATTACTATAAAATACCTGCCAGGTAAAAGGTGGTATAGCAGTTGACTGAGTTGAATCAGTCGTCCCGCTTGACGACGATGCTGACACTTACGAAGATCATCCCTATTTTAACTTTGCTCTACCATGGGATTCAAGGTAAGACGGAGTTCAAGCGTTTACTGTAGGTTTCAGCGGTAGTACTGAAGATTTCTATGTTAAACGTTGTAGCTTTCGTTGTTATTTAATAATGAATTTATTTCATAAATCTGCCTCACTTGAAATCTGTTTTTCAAATAGGCTGTGATGTTGAAGACCTGTGAAGTAGAGCATTTTTAGGCGAAGTGTATATAACGTGTTAGAAGTTTCAAGGGTGTGGTAATCTTCATAGATATGCAAACTAAGCAGATCAGAATTCTGAGACTGCGTGTTTAACATGCATTCCTTATAATTCGTGACTGAAGCATTTGATCTAAAAATAAAAAAAAAAAGATGGATATCACCACAGTAGTTCCTGCATCATAACCGTCTTTGTGAGTGCTTGTAGCGAGAGAGAGAGAGAGAGAGAGAGAGATGTAATTTTCTCGACGATCAATGTTAGCAACAGCAGAAAACTAACAGTTCAGTTTATATGGGATGATTCCAACTCTATTATTGCTGCAACCCGCGAGTTTGGGCTCCTTTCGGTATGACCACGGTTGAGCTTAAAAAAAAAAAAAAAAGTAAAAAATGCGCCGAAGTTTCTTCGGTCCAATCGAGTTTTCTGTACAGCGTATAATGCTGTATGAAACTCTCAGCCATGGCCGGTGGTGGCCTGTGTTCTAGCACCTATAGCGGTGCAAGACGCTCGATCATGGCTAACTTTTACCTTAAACAAAATAAAGACTACTGACGCTAGACGGCTGCGATTTGGTATGTTTGATGATTGGAGGCTGGATAATCAACACACCAATTTGCAGCCCTCTATCCTCAGTAGTTTTTAAGGCCTGAGGGCTGACAGAAAAGTGCGGACGGACAGACAAACAGCCATCTCAATAGTTTTATTATACAGAAAACTAAAAGTTAAAAAAAAAGATGCTTTCGTTGTTAGCAATGACTGGATTTTGCTAAGAGTAGAATGCATGAAAGGTTAGGTCGTGAAAACCAGTAATTCAGTTCCAGATTCACGGAAAGCTCATTCCTCAAGCCAAAAGGGGGTGGGGGTAGGGAGAGAGGCGTCGAAGTTAAAATTACATTAAGATAAGTGCTCGTTCAAACATTGTTTGGAACTGCAGGTCCCTGACAGTATCTTGTCATGTGCACAATAGAACAGAATACAATAGGCCATAGGCCAAGAGCTGGGACCAATGAGGTCATTCAGCGCTGAAACGGAAATTGTGAGTAAGGAGGCTTGAAAGGTGTAACAGGAAGAAAACCTCGCTGTTGCACTATGAAACATTTGTTGGAAAGGATGGAAGAGAATATGAACGGAGGTACAGTAAAAGGAATGACAGAGGTTGCAGCTAGGGGCTTGTCATATAGCCTACAGACTTAAGATTTAATATTTTTTTCAACAGTAAAATCATAGTTATTATGCAGATGATGAAGTTGCTTATCCTGAGTCAGATTCTAATCCTTCATAAGGAAGGATCAAGAAATCGCAGAAAATATTCATTTTGACATTCAAAGACATTTTTCTTTAAGTGACCTTTTGTCACACAAATGTTTGCGATTTCGTAGTAGATATTTTACCAACGGACAAAACAGTGTGTATAAAGTGGTATAACTCGAGAGTCGATTCGATCAATATTCAGTTTCTTTCAGAGTTTAATATCGGCACTGGAAGCCACTTACTTATTAAACAAACCACATAAATAACCAACAAATGCAAAAAATAATCAAACATCTCAATGGTTACACAGATATGAATATACTGACATTACAAAATGGTGTCCAGAAGGAAACATAAAAAATAAAAAAAATAACTGTAACAATAACTGAAGAACTCCCGTTGAAAACTCGCAATTAATATGCAAGCACTGATATTTGAGCAAAAGCATCCAAATGCAGCATTATCTAAAAAAAATCAGTATCAGGACAACCAAAAGCAGGAATCCTGTCTGACAGGCAAAAACAACACTCGGCACTTGATTGCGGCGAGCTGAGAAAGTGCAGGGAAATTCTTTCCCAAATAAGTGACGCTCAAGACGAGTCACAACTTCAGGTGAAAAAGAAGACAAATAAAAAATACGACGAAGTTTCTTCGGCGAAATAAAACTCTTAGCCGCGGCCCATGAACCTCAGCCATGGGCTGGTGGTGGCCTGTGTTGTTGGTACCTATAGCGCTGCCAGAAGTAAGATGATGGCTAACTTTTACCGTAAATAAAATAAAAATACCGAGGCTAGAGGGCTGCAATTTGGTATGTTTGGAGAGAGAGGGAGAGAGATAGCAATTTCTAGCCCTCTAACCTCAGAAGTTTTTAAGATCTGAGGGCGGACGGACAGACACAGCCGGCACAAAAGTTTTCTTTTACAGAAAACTAAAAATGAAAAATGGCATTTTCTCCTGATCTTCCGGAACTTCGTATAAAACACGAATACTCAATTCTACGGTGCACCGACCTTTTCGGCAGAGAATATGATCGATGCGCTAAAACATTTCTAAAAGTTAGTTTAACAGTACACAAGAATGTGGGACTGACGAGCACGTAAATAACAAGAGGGAACACAGCAGTACACATATCTGTCCTCTGTACGTGTTAACAACTTAACACAATTTAAAATATTAAATGAATACCTTTGGATGAAGGCTATAAGGCAAGTGGATGCGTAACTCGGCAACGCGAGGTGGTGGGGGTGACACCCCCCACGCCCCGAAGAGCAGGACAACCTTGTGTAGAATAGCCTACTCCAGCTTGCGCTGAAGGTAATGCATATGCAAAGACCTCAGACTTGTATGTTAGGAAAAATACACATTACTTCCAAAACTTGTCATATTAAATGAATACCTTTGTATGCACGACGCGTACAGATAGGGTTGAACAGCCATTCAGTCACACTCCAGAATTCTGTCGTAAGACACTGACATAACATAAATACACCAGATCCAAAATGATGTATTATGAGAAACAGACAAGCAGCGGCTCATATAAATTGAAAAGCACAGGAATAGATAGACAGAGAATTATGGATATAATTTTGCCGTAACAACAGGGCAAGCAAATGATCACAGATAGTTACATTGGTTGGCATAACCCGACAATCTCTTTGCACGGATAATTTCCTACCATACTATCGTATCACCATGCAAGTTCTACAAACTTTTGGACAAGAGTAACCGAGGAAGACTTAGAGTCATGACCTCTTGCAATAAAAAAACATCCAAATGTTGCAGAGACTTTACTTATTCACAATACACGTTGCAATACAAACAAGTAAATATGCGCCAAGTTTCTTCGGCGCAATCGAGTTTTCTGTACAGCCGCTACAGCGTAGAATCAAGGCCACCGAAAAAGAGGTCCATCTTTCGGTGGTCTCGGTATAATGCTGTATGAGCCGCGGCCCATGAAAC